>NC_080170.1:2198484-2365984 GCF_950295315.1 Erinaceus europaeus | reverse complement strand
GGTGCCAGGAGTTAAGCCTAGGGCTTCAGAGTCTCAGACATGAAAGTCTTCTGCATGACCATTATGGTGGCCCCATGATTTGATTAATTTCTTTTTTTTTTTACAATTTAATATCCAATTTAATTTTTAAAAAACTTAATGGAAAATATAACAGAACCAAAACATTTAAAATAAGTACACTCGCTATCAATTCCAGTCATTCCTTTAAGTCATATCAACTATAGAATAGGAAAAATAAATTCAGAACTGTAATTACTTTAAAATACACTACTTCCACTTTTGTCAATATTTTACATTTACGTATATACTCTGTAGTGGAAGCAGAATTCTCTCTAAAACATTTCCTTAAAATCTTGAGGTGCATAATAGAGCCACAGGCAATATCTGACATAGAAAACTGAAGTACAGGCCTTTCAAATTTGGCATTTCACTGGTACATACAATGAACAAAGTATATAATCACTGTACAGTGCCTAGACATTCCAGTAATTTGATTGATTTCTAAGAGTTAAACACAGGATGTGATTCTGTAACTGATAATCACAAAATTATTAACATAGTTAGCTGGTTCTTCTGTAAATAACACTAGCAAAGGGATGCATAAACACCTGCAGATAGATGCACCTATGTAGTCCACACACACAAGGAGATTATTAAATTGACTGAAGGTACTAAGCCAAATTATGAATAGTGCTATTAACCAACAATGAGCAGGGCCTCATTTCAAGTATTTAGGTCTCTTTATGAACACCAGTGCATGTACTTACTTTGATGTCCATACTAATGGACTTTTTTATTCTGATTTTATTAGATTTTTATTCTCATAGCCATTAGTTTGTTGTTGTTGTTGTTGTTGTTTCAAATTTATGTTAGATATGGGTACTTATAAACCATGATGCACAAAATATCACATTTTAGTCAAAGTATTTTTATAAACACATCCAAAAAGTTTTCCAAGAGATATGATCTCCTATGTAGTGGGAGTATCTTAATAAAATTTAAATGTCTATTTGTTCACATGCCACTGCTGTTTAGATTCTCAATGCCATTTTTAAATTTAATATTTCTCTCAGACAAAAGGGATGCTAATATTGTGACACAGGAAAGATTTTGTTTGCTAATTCTTGGTACAATATGGCATTCAGCACATATCAACAGAGATGTTACGTGGAATAAAAATGTTCTCCTTGTGAATTTGAATTTTGAACAAATGTGTTTACACTGACAATACTAAGAAGTTAAAAGTGTCTTTTTCTCTGATGAATAGTAACAGTCATTCCAGTTTCTCACTGTCCTCAGAGTTCGGGGCGCCAGTATGCCGGGCTAGCTTCGCTGCGGTAGACAGAGACCCGGGGACACAGGCTGAGCGGAGAATGCAGTTTAATCTTTATTCATGAGCAGGCAAACAGTCCAACACCTAATCACCACACAATGTGCTCCTCCATCTTTCTTCTCTGGCAGCAGTGGCAGGAACTCAGGAAGTAAGTAGGATAGGGGACGGGGAGAAGGGAGAAGCTCAAAAAGGCAAAGACTAAACCCCAATCTCCCAGAGGCGAGGGGAGTGAGACCAAACCAATGTGAAGCATACCAACATCTCACTACAAATTTGTTTACAAGTCAAGAATCTCATTTTCTCTCTTGTCTGTGCTGGACTCCATGCAACACAGCCTCTGCCTGGCCATTCTCTCCAGAAACCCACGACCTAGCCAGCTCCTCCCAGTTTCCCAGGAGCTGGGGGAAGAAGAATCTGCCAGGGGAATGAGGCCCCATGTCAACACTACCAAATCACAATCTTAGTAAACCTAATTTTACAAGGGAATAATTGTATCATACTTGATTTTTGGATTTATTATTATATTTGTTTATTTGGATAGAGACAGTCAGAAATCAAGAGGGAAGGGGAATACAGAGTGAAAGAGAGAAAGGGAGACATCTGCAGCACTGCTTCACCACTTGCAAAGCTTTCTCCCTGCAGGTGGGGACCAGAGGCTTGAACCTGGGTCCCTGCCTCTTGTAGCATAAGCATTCAATCCAGTGTGCATTTTATTTTTATAGAACTAGCTATGTTTATATAAATATCACAAAGATAACACAGAGAGTCCATATACCTTACTCTCATGTTTCATCAAGTTTGTCTAGTGCACTTATTATAACTAATAAACTAATAAACAGAGTGATGCATCACTACAACTAAAGACAATAGTTTATTCTGAGTGTCGTGACTTTTAACAGATACCATTTTTAGATTCTAGGGTTGACACCTGGTCATTATGTCTGCACTGACTCTTCCTGAGGGTGAAGCTTCCTCAAACTTGCTTGACTAGGGACTGGAGGTCTCAGGAGTACTGGTCAGTTTTGGCAACGTTGGTCAACAGGAATTCATCTTTCCTGTTTCACCCCACTACACAGACATCATGGGTTTTGAAAGGTTCATGGAGATACAGCCTCATGCAAGTGAGACGTCTACAAATATGCATCAAGGAGAGAGGTCACTCAGTGTTCACCTGGACGCTGACTGAGCTGATGGTGTTTCTCCATCCTCTGGCACTTTGGAGGAAGTCTCTGACACAGCCCAGCCATGCCACACCTCCCTTTAATGCAGGCAGGCTGTCTGTATACATTACTTGGGAGCTTTCTGATTATTTCTTTTATGTTTTGATTTAATAGCTTTGGAACTCAAGAATAGTATATTGTGCTTTAAGTTGCATCCAATAGGAGATGATGATGGTGGTGGTGGTGGTGGTGGTGGTGGTGATATAACAAGGGCATCCTAAGCTCTGGCCTTGCAGGATTCAACCTGAACTCTCTCATATGCAAGTCCAGTGTGCTGTCACTGCACTGTCTCCCTAGGCTGAAAGAAGTATTTGGTACAAATTATACCAATTTGCTGGGAGTCGGGCGGTAGCGCAGCCAGTCAAGCACAGGTGGCTCAAAGCACAAGGACTGGCATAAGGATCCCAGTTTGAGCCCCCGGCTCCCCACCTGCAGGGGAGTCACTTCACAGGCAGTGAAGCAGGTCTGCAGGTGTCTGTCTTTCTCTCCCCCTCTGTCTTCCCCTTGTCTCTCCATTTCTCTCTGTCCTATCCAGCAGCAATGACATTAGTACTAATAACAACAATAACTACAACAACAACAAACAACAAGGTCAACAAAAAGGGATATATATATATACACAAATTACCCCAATTAACATAAGAAACTATTTCATTTGGCCCCATGTCCCTACAACACCATTTTTTCCAAATGACAGAGTGGCACAAACTCATCTTCTATGCTTCCTGTCCCAGTTCTAAAGTAATTCATTTAACTGAGAAATCCAATGCCCCTTTCCCCTTTCTCTTCATTTATTTGATAATTATATTAGAAGTCAAAATCTGGGAACTCCTATACTTGTTGCTACTGGGGTGTAGTTGATTCCAGGTCATTGAGCCCACTAGAGTAAGAAAATATATGTGCATGCAAAACTCTAGTATATATTTGTACCAATCAACAACTACAGTAGGCAAAATACCCATTCCTACTGATACCTATAATTCTCTTCCACGACCACAAAGATCACCCACAACTCTGCTTATTATCTGTCAACTACTATCCTAACAGTGACGGCGGCTCCTGCCATCTGCCATTTTTAAATGCACTGGTCTCACTGCCATGTCTGTTGACGACAGTTTCAGATTGTAGATTCTAAAGAATTGTCTCTTCTACCATTGGTCTTAAACTCCACTATATTGTTTCCTCTCAGACTCCACATTGTTTCTCTGTTTATTTCTTCCATCTTTCCTCCTTTCCTGTATATTAATACAAGATTATACTCAAGGCCATTTCCCTTCTCACTAAAGAGCTTCTTTTCAACATTTATGAGACATGTCTATTGAGGATGAAATGAAGACGTGATTCACTTTCTATTGTTTAAGAATGCTGTTCCTCTCTTCCCCCTTCTCCCCCTCCTCTCCTCTTCCTCCTGCTCCTAATTCTGTTGCCTCCAGGGTGTCAGCACTACAAATTCACTGCCTCTGGTGGCCATTTTTTTCCATTCTATTGGATAGGTCAGAGAGAAATCGAGAGAGAAGGGGAAGATGCAGAGGGAGAGTGAAAGACACATGCAGACCTCCTTTACCACTTGTGAAGCAACCCCCCGTGAAGGAGGGAAGCCAGGACTGGAACCGTGATCCTTGCATAAGTCCTTATGCCACCAGGTGTGCCACCACCTGGACCCCTCAGCTCCTCCACTTGAAAAAAAAATTTTTTTAACTTGATATTGGACAGAGACAGAGCAAAATTGACATAGAAGGGGGAGACAGAGAGAGAGCAAATGCAATGCTGGTTCACCATTTGTAAAGCCTATCCCTGCAGACGGGGAGTGGGGTCTGGAACCCGGGTCTTTCTGAACTATAATATGTTTACTCGACCAGGTTTACAACTGCTGCCCAGACCCTCCTCCTTTACCTATGAAGGGAAAGTTGACTAGATATAAAAATCTAGGTTGTTGGAATCATTTTTCCTCCATCTATCTACTCTAAGCAACTCATTCACTTTCTTCTAGCTTGTTTTATTGATGATGTAAAGTCTGGGAAAATCCCTATCCTATTTCTGTGCATGTATAGGCTCCTCCAACTCATTTAAGATTTCTCGTTGTCCATGTATTATGGAACTTGAGTCTCTCTCTCAGTCTCTCTCTCTCTCTCTCTGACTCAAAGTCATTATGTCTTCAAATATTGTTTCTGTTCTGTTCCTCCTTTTACCTTTTTTGTTCTTTTTGCTATTTCAATTATGCTTATTTAAAATTTTGGAAAATCTCTACAGTGACTCACTTTGATTTAACATGTTTCTCATTTGTGCTTCCAATGTTCTGTTGGCTTGGCCTCTTCTGCTCACTGAATGATTTTTTTTTACCAATGCATTAATTTATTTTTGTTGCTCTATTTTTGATTTCTATAATCTCCAATATGTCTACTTAATTCACCTATTCTGAATGCTATCTTCTTTCTCCCTTAAAACCATTAGTAAGTCCACCATGAATATTTTAAATTCCCTGGCTAATAATTTCAAACTCTGCATCATGAGAGTCCGATTCTTGCATTTCTTGTGTCTCTGAAAATTGTGCTCTGTCTTCCCTTATCATGATTTGTGATTTTCCATCACCCAAATCCAGATACTATGTATTGACAATTGGGACTAAAGTAAATAGGCATTGCGTGAATTCTGTGTTAAACTGAAGGTACTGAGTGAGGTTGGTTTGGTGCTGGGGACTATCTAATGTATCTGGGGCTCAGATTCCTCTAACGTTTGTGGTTGTCTACCAGGGCTTGATTTCCCTAAGGGGTATTTTATGCTTACCGTGTGCAGGGAAGTTTCATGAACACTTTCCGTATTAAGCTGGTTTATTTTCACTCTCTGAAATATAATTATTATTTTTATGACAAATGACCAGATAATTGAGACATGTTTTTATTTATTTGTATTCAATCTAAAATGTGCATTAGATAAATGTTTATAGACCCATAAACTGGGGGACTAAGTAAAAAGATAAAACATGGTATTTTCAAAGGAAAACAACTCTGAGTTTTGACTTTCTAATCCATTCAGATATGTGTGTTGCATACTCCTGCCTAAATGTCTCTGTGAATATAAATTCCCAAAGCAAACGAAGCTGCTATGAACACAGGCATGTAGACAGCCTTTCAAATTAGTGTTGACAGTCTGTGACAGTCTTCTAAAACCATTTACTCTCTTAATTGTAATTTCACTTTTTTAATTTTTTTACATATACTTTTTATGCTTTTATTTCTTGTTATATGTAAATTTTTCTGAATTAAAGCAACACATACAAAAACATTACCAAATGAACATTAGTTTACACTATAGTCTTTAGCAAAATATAAACACAACCTCTCATCTCCCCTTGATTGGGGTCTGGGAGACATGCCAGGACCCCAGTGTCCCTCCATCCTGTCCCTGTCCCTCCTTCACCAGAGGCCTTTACTTAGGAGCAATACGCCACCCCCACTCCTGGTGTCACCTGTGTTTTCCCTCACTGTTCTTTGTTCTATGAGATCAGTTGGTATTAGTTTTTCTCTCTCTGGTGTGTATCACTCAATATGACGTCTTTAAGAAAGTAGAATTATCCTTACCACCATCATTTGATAATACTAAGTACTTTAAGGAAATCAAATGATGAAGTAATTTTTTCTAAGAACTAGCTTACAACCTGTAGAGCACAGACGTAAACAATTCAGTTACTGTTCACACCTTGTATACCTGTGTATGCAATGAGGTCTACATTACTGTTACTTTTACATACCTTGCATACCTGTGTATGCAATGAGGTCTACATCTTGAATGCACCAGCAAAGCTACACGCCTGTCTGTCCTGCTGCATCCCATCCAGATGCCATGGCTCTGACTTCTGTACATAGGGAAATATGTGTGGGAGTTACAGCAGTTCTTTCAGTCTTAATTGAGAAATAAAAGATAATTTAAGAAGTACAACTCATATTGAAGGGATTTGAATTGGACGGGAGGGTTGTGAGATGAATTTACTTAAGAATTTCTAAATGAAAATGATACAAATTCAAGGCTGAGCAGAACATTCTTTCCTCAAATCATCCATTAGCAATCAGCAGTCTTCATCCTAGTAGAAAGACATAAAATCCATTCATGCTTTTTTGTCGACATGCAGAATGAGTTTGGTATATACAATTTTGATGCTGTTGTTTCTTCATATCAAGAAATATAATAAGTTCTAGTTACCCTTAACAATAAAAACAGAAAACTAAAGTCTAATAGAACTGAGGGCAATTGCTTCCCTGATGTGTAATATAAAACAAAAGGTACTGCTTGATAAATGTGTTTCAATGAGTTTAGCCACAAAAAGAATATACATCTGTTTGTATGTTAATCAAGTGGATTTTACAAAACATGAAAGAATTCTGAGAATGAGAAAATTATAAACTATGAACAGTTTTGACAGTATATCCAACATAAGATTCAAAAGAAAAATGACCACGTCAAGTAATTGAAACATAGAGGAAATTGTCTGAAAATAAATCACTCAGATTATAAATCCTGACTAAGGAACAGTATTTTGTTTATGTATGAGGAGATATATTTTCTGATTAATAAAATATATTTTGTGTTTACTAAATTAAAGACCTCAGACTAAGCACTACATGGTATAATCCAACAATAATCTCAGAAACAAGTTAAAGTCCAACTGCGGCATCGGTGAGCTTAAATTTAAAGAAGAGGGGTCAGTACTCCTTCTATTCTACTTATTAAATGTGTGGGGAGAGAAGTCTTGCCACAGAATTAAGCATTTAATTTTCCTTTTTTTTTTTTTCATAATCATTTATGCTACCAGAAAAGGTCCCACAATGCATGGTCTATTCTTTAGGGCAACCCATTGAGACATGTTTCCATATTTGAACAATTAGAGATTACTGTGAGGAGAAGAAAGGCAGTAATGTATAAAAGTCTGTGACTTAATAGTTGGTACAGTGATGGGAGATGTGAATGCTCAAATGTGATGTCACAAATTTGATCCCTGCCATTACATGCATGAATGCTTTCTCCTCTTTCATTTTCATGGGGAAAAAGTATTTTTAAAAAGAATATCTTTGTAAATTAAAAAACTGATTGGATCAATTCACATTCCCCCCAATAGTGTAAAAGTTTCCTTTCCTGAAGAAACTTCTCCATTTTTCATGTCTGTTTTTACCTTTGGATCACTTCTTTGGTGCATATTCTGTTCATATCCTTTCCCTGCTTTTGGAATTTTTTTTCTGCTGTTTGATGAGCAATTTGTTATATTGGTTATCACACTTTTGTTTTAGGGATAGCATGAAAAGATTCCCCAATCTATAAGGGGTTTCTAATTCCTTTTACTGTGGAGAAGTGTTTCAATTTGACACATGCACACTGGGCAGTTTTTGTTTGTTTGTGGGTTTTTTGTTTTTGCTTGGAGAGATGTCTGGACAACTCTCAGAAAGTTAGCAATAAAATTATTCTATGACTCAGCAATTATTCTGGGGACATATTGTAAAGAAACAGCACACCCATCCACAGATACCTGTGTATTCCTATGTTTAAAGGTATGGACTTAGTAAAAGTCTAAACTTGGAAGCAACCCAGGTGTCCAACAACAGATGAGTGGCTAACAAAGTTGTGGTCTATATGCATCACAGAATACAACTCAGCTGTTAAGAATGATGGATTCACCTTCTCCATGTCATGTTGGCTGGAGCTTGAAGGAATCATGTTAAGTCAGATCAGCGAGAAAGAGAAGGATGAAGATAGGATGATCTCATTCATGGGCAGAACTTAAGAAACAAGACCCCACCAATGTGTCCTGGAGCTCCGCTTCCCCAGAGACCCACCCTACTAGGGAAAGAGAGAGGCAGACTGGGAGTATGGACCAACCAGTCAACGCCCATGTTCAGCGGGGAAGCAATGACAGAAGCCAGACCTTCCACCTTCTGCATCCCACAATGACCCTGGGTCCATACTCCCAGAGGGATAGAGAATGGGAAAGCTATCAGGGGAGGGGATGGGATATGGAGATCGGGTGGTGGGAATTGTGTGGAATTGTACCCCTCCTACCTTAAGGTTTTGTTAATCCTTTCTTAAATAAAAAAAAAGAAACAAAAATAGAAAGAGGAAATACACAGCAACATTTGGACTGGTTTGGTGCACTGCAACAAAGCAAAGGATTCTGGGGAAGGAGGACAGGCAGAGGGGTGGGAGGAGGGAATGTTCAGGTCCTGGTGCAGGATGATGGGCCTAAGGCAGGGTGAGAGTGCTTTACAGACACGGCTGATTTAGCTGACTCTCAGCTCCAGAGACCTCCTTGACCCATGGTCAGGCATAGAAAAGCACCTGGCATCTAAAGCCCAGTTTCTTTGCCTCTTACATACATGTCTGGTCCATGGTCTCCACTCACTGTATACTCAGAATTCCTCATTTTACTTGCCAATCAGAGAAATGTGTAACCATCGATTTGAAGTAAGAATTAGCTTTACAGGTACAGGAAGTCAGGCGGCAGCGCAGCGGGTTAAGCACACGTGGTGCAAAGTGCCAAGGACCAGCTTAAGGATCCCGGTTCAAGCCCCTGGCTCTCCCCACCTGCAGGGGAGTCGCTTCACAGGCGGTGAAGCAGGTCTGCAGGTGTCTGTCTTTCTCTCCCCCTCTCTGTCTTCCCCTCCTCTCTCCATTTCTCTCTGTCCTATACAACAACAATAACTACAACAATAAAACAAACAAGGGCAACAAAAAGTAATAAATAGATAAATATATATATATTTAAAAAAATAAGAATTAGCTTTACCTAGAATATTTCAGAAAGGTCTCATATTTCTACAATAACCAGGAAAAAAAACACTAATAGCATTAAATTAATCACTATAATAATCTCGTAGAAATAACCTACAAAACAATTAGTATCATTTATAATAGCCAAAAGTTAGAAGCAACCCAGACATCCAATGACAGATGCATGAGTAAAAACAATAAAAATTAAAAGTTTGGTATATTTATCCAATGGTATACTAGTCATCTGATAAAGTGGCAACATTATCTCCTTAGCATCCTTTTTGATCATGATGGAGACGACCATGTTAAGTGAGATAAGCCAAAAACAAAAGGACAAGTACCAAATGTTCCCACACATAGGCAAGACTTAATAAATAGAGTCTGGGAGGGAGCACGCATGGACTGAACAGGATGGAATGCACTAAAGCAGAGGACCCCCTGGAAGGAGGAGGACTGAGGACAGGAAGACAACTTTGGGGGCTGGTGCACACTGAAAGCATACTACACATATGTCCATGATCGCACTGTAAAGTATTAATCTCTCAATAAAAAAAAATAAAGGGGGCTGGGCGGGAGAGCAGCGGGTTAAGTGCACATGGCACAGAGCACAAGGACCAGCATAAGAATCCGTGTCGGAGCCCCCGGCTCCCCACCTGCAGGGGAGTCGCTTCACAGGCGGTGAAGCAGGTCTGCAGGTGTCTGTCTTTCTCTCCCCCTCTCTGTCTTCTCCACCTCTCTCCATTTCTCTCTGTCCTATCCAACAACAAGGATAACAGTAACAACAATAATAATGGTAACAACAACAATATACAACAAGGGCAAGAAAAGGATAAAAACAGCCTCCAGGCTGTGGGTTCGTAGTGCAGGCACCAAGGCCCAGCAAATAAATAAACAAACAAACAAATAAATAAATAAATAAATGAAAATCCTCCGTGCCTTACTATTTAAGAACAGAAAAGAAAAACCAAATGTAACTGAGTATATATCCACAGTCTTAAGCTTGGCTTAACTTACTGTATACAACTGATACAACCTTTAAGATTCCAAAGGTCTTTAATTATTCTGGAACTATACATGGTGGAATTTAGTAACAGTGATTATAGTTTCAGATTAAACTCAACTCAAATTGAGATTCACTTTACAGTTTAATATTGCAGTTCAAAGAGATTAAATCAGCCAAGAAAGAGCATGAATCTTCCATGCTGTATGCACGCAAGACTTTATCTTGAATCCTCACAACTACCATAAAGTTGAAAATGTTTCCAAGAATCATGCTCAGACAACCGCTATTTCGGCTTCAATAAAAACAACTGCTGGATGCCTCAGATTATGATAGACTCTAGAATAGCCATTATCGTCTAAATTACAGTATCACCCTTATCAGAATGATTTGCTTCATTGTCACAGTCCGCCCACAATCAGCCTCAATAATTGTAGCTACTGTGTATGAAATAATAACAAACCCTAAGGGAAGAAACCATGTGTGCCATTTGTAACAGATGTGAGTCAGTAAAAGACATTTTCTAGGGAGCCTGGTGGTGGTGCATCTAGTTGAGCGCACGTTACAGTGCACAAGGACCTGAGTTTGAGACCCCAGTCCCCACCTGAAGGGGGGAAGCTTTGTGAGTGGTGAAGCAGTGTTTCAGGTGTCTGCCTCTTCCCAACTCTATCTCCCCTCCCCTCTCAATTTCTCATTGTCTCTATCCAATAAGTAAATAAAGATAGTACATATTTTTTTTCAAAAAGATGTTTTCTTAAATTGAAAAAAAAATGATGTTTCCAAGGTTATTTTTAATGGTAGGGATAAATGTTGTAAATGAATCTAATTTTGATAAAATTTTTGGTAGAGCCAGAGCGTGGCATATGTGTAATTTCATCATTCCAGGGCTGAGGAGTTTTTCAGACAGAGAGAGAGAGAGAGAGAGAGAGAGAAGCACTGCGGTTTCCTGGGGTGCCCAGGTATACCATAGGACACTAAGACTCAACGCAGGACTCTCCCCATGGTATGGCATGAGTCCTGCATAGTGAACAATCTCTTAGCCCCTAATTTTGTTATTTCCTTAGTCATATACACTTTGCAGGTACAATGTGACAACTCAGTCCTTAAATCATGAAGTTCAATCTTAGTCTATAGTGGCACCACCACACACAAAAACAAGGTAAGATAAATAAGCAGATATGTAAAATATGAACAGATGTAATTGCAACAACTTCCTTTTTCAATATATCTATTTATGTATTTATTTTAATGAATGAGATATACAGAGAGAAGGATGCATAGAAAGAAACCAGAGCCCTGCTCAGGTCTGGCAGAGGATGGTGCTGGGGATTGAACCTGGGACCTCACAGCCTCAAGCATGAAAGCGTTTTTGTAGAACCATCTTGCTGTCTCCCCAGCAGCACCTTCCTTCTACTGCAAAGCATGGCAGCAGAGTGGCAGGGTCATGGCTACAAAGGCAATCCCCCTATCATAATACAAGAAATTGCTGTGGGGGTTTAGTAAATGATCAAAAGTACATGTTTTCCTCATCCTATTTCTTGTATCGAGTAGCAATATAATAACAATAATAATAAAAATCATTGGTGACAAGTGGTAAGACTTTAGGACCCATTATTTAAAAAATCACAGAAGACGAATGCATATAGAATATATTCTGGCCTACATGGACTTACAAGTGGACCAATCCTAGAAAAATCATTTTAGAGATCTCTTCTTTACTGAAAACACAACCGATACATTTCAAAACACAAACTGAGGGCCAAGGAGATAGTTCTGCCTGTTAGAGCAGGGGCTATGAGTTCAATCCCCAATAGCACCTGATTCCAGATATGAGCAATGCTCTGGTACACTCTGTTTCTTCCTCCTCTCTTATCCTCTCTCTCTCCCTGTCCCTGTCCCTGTCCCTCTCCCTCTCCCTCTCCCTCCCCCTCTCCCTCTCCCTCTCCCTCCCCCTCTCCCTCTCCCTTTCCCTCTCCCTAAGTAAATCTAAAAACATAGCTAACATTGAAATATGTCCCTGAATTATCTTTTCACTTCTGCTTCTTGACCTATTATTACACGTGTGTGCTGGGAACTGTACCCACAGAAGACTGTCACTATTTTCAAGGTGATTACCGAATTATCAAGCAAACCTCCAAACTGAATGCCATAATTTAAAGTTATCAAAATGAAGAGAAATCCACAAAATTAGGAATGCAGTAGTTGGATTGATGACAAAAATAATCTTCTGCCTCAGAAGGAATAACAGGTTGACATTTTAGAAATCTCATTTTGAAGCAAAAAGAACAGATTGAGAAAATCGTCATATAATTTCTGAGCAGGGACAGTTTAAGGAGCCTTAGTCAAATTTCATTGTACGTAAGTTTTTCTTACAATTGCAGTGGTTTCTGTTACACTGAGTTATAACCCCTACCCATAGAAGCGGCTTTTGATTTGATTTTCTTTGCCTTGGGCAAGCATGATTGAGGACCCATAAGACTATAGAAGATGTTGATTGATTTTTTTTTTTTGATCCTGTGAGATAATACAAAGTTCTTAAATTGGTTGTGTTAGAAATCTGAGGATGAATTGAAACTTTAGGCAAATTGCAGAGAAGATTTTTAATCTTCGATTTGTTCAAATTTGTAACAGAGGACACAGAAAAGATTTGTATCTCTTCCTGTCAAATTCCTTTCTACTTCACATCAATCACTTTTTTTCCCTTCCACCTTTTCCCATTCCTATGTGACTCCTTTCTTCCTTATACTAAAGGCCTTTGGGCCTTATTTAAATTAAAAAAGATATCAAAGCCACACAGAAAGCTACAGCTAGTTTGGAGATCAAGCCAAAAAGAAGTC
Source organism: Erinaceus europaeus (assembly GCF_950295315.1). Taxonomy (NCBI): domain Eukaryota; kingdom Metazoa; phylum Chordata; class Mammalia; order Eulipotyphla; family Erinaceidae; genus Erinaceus; species Erinaceus europaeus. The sequence goes on along the minus strand of NC_080170.1, from coordinate 2,352,841 downwards.
AAATAAAAATAAGTATCAAAATGGAAAGTGAATCTGTGACTTTCTCTCCATGAATCAGGCTAGCAGAGCAACAGAGAACTCTCACCAAAATGTGCGAAGCCCTGGGTTCTGTTCTCCATGAACTAATAATGGGAGCAAGAAGAACTGGGTTTCCTGCTGTGTGTAAAATGCAAATACTTTCCTATTGATTTATGATTGACCTTCAGATCTTAAATCTTTAGACATGCGATTTCATCACATCTACCTCAAAAGTGCCAATACCATCAACACAGAGACACCACCACTTACCTCTCCATTCCGAGTTCTCACATTGTCCAAAGAGACACCATAGTTTTGATATCACCCAGGTTTTAGTGTGACCACTGATAAGCAACCAACTATCTCTCCACAGAGTTCCTGTAACAGATCACTGTGCTCTGTGGAGGTCTCCTTTGACTATTGGTAAGCATGACACTTAACTTGTTATACTAAGGAGCACTGACTTGTAATTTATTTGATAAATTAGAGCACATGTCTGGATGTATGAATATATTTTAAAAAGACCTTTCCTTTTTTGTTTTCAAATAATTTTATTTACTTTTTTGAAATTTATATTTATAAAAGGAAACATTGACAAAACCATAGGATAAGAGAAATACAACTTTGCACAATTCCCACCACCAGACCTCCGTATCCCATCCCCTCCCCTGATAGCTTTCCTATTCTTATTTTTTATTATTATCGTTGTAGTTATTATTGTTGTTGACATTATTGGATAGGACAGAGAGAAATGGAGAGAGGAAGGGAAGACAGAGAGGGGGAGAGAAAGACAGACACCTGCAGACCTGCTTCACCGCCTGTGAAGCGACTCCCCTGCAGGTGGGGAGCCAGGGGCTCAAACTGGGATCCTTACAGGGGTCCTTGCACTTTGCGCCACCTGTGATTAACTCACTGCGCTACCGCCTGAGTCCCCAGCTTTCCTGTTCTTTAACTTTCTGGGAGTATGGACTCAAGTTCATTGTGGGATGCAGAAGGTGGAAGGTCTGGCTTCTGTAACTGCTTCCCCGCTGAACATGGGCGTTGACAGGTGGATCCATACTCCCAGCCTGTCTCTCTTGTTCCCTAGCAGGAAAGGGCTCTGGGGAAGCTCATGACCACAGAATGTGAGCTCAGATCTACAGGGATGCAGAGGTCACACAAGCTCCTAAGCTGAATATGGGCCCCAGATCACATCAAATCGATGGGGTTTACAGTCAACAATATTTATACCCCTTTCCCATATTAGGGAGCCACTCTCTTCCCTGATCCAGCTTTCTGGTCCTTTTCCCAGCCATGACATCATCTCCACAGACAATAACTTGGGATCCACCTGCATATCAGATTTCAGGCTCAGGGAAAAAAAAAAAAAGAAAAGACCTTTTCACTGACAGAACAGGGGTGCTGGCAGCCCAAAGAAGAAACACACAGAATCCTGAGCATGGATGATTGGGAAGCATCACAACATTCCCCTCAGTTTGCTTTCATTTCCTGTTGTTTTGAGGTTTCCATAAGAACCTGAAGGAACAGCTACTTGGTGCTGGGCGGTGGTGCCCCTGGAGGAATACACGTTACAATGCACAAGGACACTAGTTCAAGCCTCTGGTCCCCCTTGGTAAGGGGAAAGCTTCAGGGACAGTGAAACTGTGCTGTAGGTATTTCTCTCTCTCTATATATATATCCAATCAATAAAAAATAAGTTTGTTTTTTAAAAAAGGAATAGCTACTCATTTCTACACAGAAACATCTCATTGATGGAACTATAGGATGTTGGGGAGGAAAGGTTCCATGCTTGTGTTTTCAGAGTGTTCTCCATAAAATTAAAATAGGGAGCTACTCTCTTCCCTGATCCAGCTTTCTGGTCCTTTTCCCCAGCCATGACATCATCTCCTCAGACAATAACTTGGATCCACCTGCATGTCAGATTTCAGGCTCAGGCAAAAAAAAAAAAAAAAAAAAAGAAAGAAACACTAGTATAGCTATAGGCCTTTGAAATATAACTAAAATATGCCCACTAGCTATCTACAAAATGGAGACTCACCAACACTTCATCTGCACTATTCCAGCCTTTAGGTCCATGATTGATCATCAATTTGTTTGGCTTTATATGTTAACTCTCTTTTTAGCCACCAGGTTCCAGATGCTACCATGATGCCAACCAGACTTCCTTGGGCAGAGGACCCCACCAATGTGTCCTAGAGCCCTGCTTCCCCAGAGCTCTGCCCCACTAGGGAAAGAGAGAGACAGGCTGGGAGTATGGATCCACCTGCCAACACCCATGTTCAGCGGAGAAGCAATGACAGAAGCCAGACCTTCCACCTTCTGCATCCCACAGTGACCCTGGGTCCATACTCCCAGAGGGATAAAGAATGGGAAAGCTGTCAGGGGAGGGGATGGGATATCGAGTTCTGGTGGTGGGAATTGTGCAAAGTTGTACCCCTCTTATCCTATGGTTTTATCAATGTTTCCTTTTTATAAATAATTAAAAAAATATTTATTAAATGGATCCGGAAGGAAGAGGAGGAAACATGGCTGGCGGCAGCTACTGGAGAGACATTGTGGACGTCTGTGGGAGCCATAAAGAGCATTCTCACTTGCCATTAGCATGCCAACTCCATCTGTATAATTTATTCTGTGTCTTATGCAGAAGAATTTGAAATGCAATTCTTTTTTTATATTTATTTATTTTTCCCTTTGGTTGCCCTTGTCTTTTTTTATTGTTGTTGGAGTTATTGTTGGTGTTATTGATATCATCATTGTTGGATAGGACAGAGAAATGGGAGGGAGAGAGAGAGAGAGAATGAGTGAGAGAGAGAGAGAGAGAACCCTAGTAGACTACTCAACCTACAGAACTGTTAGGTGGAAGAAAGCTGAATCTCAAAGATATTAGGAAAGTTCTTCTATTCCACACTCTAGGCAAATATCAAATATAGATATTCAAAATAACACCAATAGTATATTCACTGAGATAATAGAAGAGCACATCAAAAATATACTCAAGGTCCTCAGCAGAAGCTCAGGGACTGCACATCCCAGTGGTGCTCTCAGCATGCTAACCCTTTCCTTCACTGTGGACTTCAATTCCCTCTTAACCATCATGAAACTACTCTTGGCAAAGCAGGGCTTGTCCAGGACTTTACACTCACAGACGGCCTCACATCTTTGCAGCCTCCAGGTCTCTGTCAACCCCCTCCCACCCCAGACAAACAAAGAGACACATGTCCATGGGAATACCCAGGGGCTTATGAAGGTATCCAAGTATTAGGCTCTCTGCACACTTCTAGAAAGATTACTTGGGAGTTGGGCGGTAGCACAGCGGGCTAAGCGCACGTGGCGCAAAGCACAAGGGCCGGCTTATAAGGATTCCGGTTGGAGCCCCCGGCTCCCCACCTGCAGGGGAGTCGCTTCACAGACGGTGAAGCAGGTCTGCAGGTGTCTGTCTTTCTCTTCCCACTCTCTGTCTTTCCCTCCTCTATCCATTTCTTCTGTCCTATCCAACAATGACAACAACAATAGCAACTTCAATAAAAAAAAAAGATTACTTAACATCCAATAATCTCATTTACATGAAAAATACACCAGAGCATGTTTTATTTCTGTGAGGTCCTATATAAGCAAGAATGCAGAATAGGAAAATTATATGATTAACATCACTATAAATGCACTCTAGGAGGGAACTCACAGAACAGCGATTAAAATGCTAATGGATGTTTTCTCTCACTTGGTTAAGTTCAATGCAAAATTTAAAACAAGGGGGGCAGGCTGCAGTGCATCCGGTAAAGCTCACATGATGTTTTGCACAAGGATATGTGCCAGGACCAGAGTTCAAGTCCTGGCTCCCCACCTGCAAGGGGGATGCTTTAGGTATAGTAAAGCAGGTCTGCAGGTATCTATCTTTTCCTCTCATGCTCTATCTCCCTTCCCCTTCTCTATTTCTCTCTGTCCTATTGAATGAAAAGGGGAAAAAAAAAAGTAGGGGGTGGCCACCAGAAGCAGTGGATTCTTAATACCTGCCCCAAGCCCCAGCAATAACTCTGGGGGGAAAAAAAAAAGGTGAAAATAAGGTCTCTGAAGGGTAAAGCAGGGTTTTTGGCAAGCAATAAGGAATAACTGTAAGGGATAATAAAATTGACTGAAAATAAAAGCCCTTTGATTACCAGCAGGCAGAAGAAATCCTAAAACTTCCTGTCAGGTAAGCTGGTTCCATGGCCCTCAACAGACACAAATTCCTGACACATTCTAAAATTATTTTCAATTCCTTTAACCTCCATCGACACAAACTCAAATGTTCATTATAGAATGTTAAAAACACACAGAGGAATTAAATAATGTTGACAAAAGTAGAAGCTTTTTGATATTTATTTTCTCAGATATGCTGCATATTTTCATTCAAGGCAAAAACCTTATTCCAATAGATCTTTAATTTGCTAATAAACAAAACATGTTTTTCTAAATGTGAAAACACTGAAACAGCTAAATGTAAAAAAAAAAAAAAAAAAGACAAGTCCCCCAACCTGGAATGGTTTCAAAGAATTAAAATTCTGTTCAGTTTTTTTCTCAGTGTTTTGACTGGTCAGGTATGACTTGTATGATCCTCAGATTCTGACTTGGTGTAATATGTATAATATGCCAAACTTACAAAGTTTTCCCACTGAGAATGTGTTCCTTAAGTATAGTAGACTGCTCAGGGGAGTGGAGTTAGGCTGGAGGCTTAAGGAAAACACCTGGGGATTCCAAGTGAGGTTACAGGACAGTAGGAGAGACACTATAGAGGAAGGGACAAAGAGAAACCACAGTGACACATTATAGCTCTTCTATAAATTGGCAAAAGGCCACTAAAAAGAAAAAAGCAGAACACAGCTGAGCCACCAAGTTGCAGATGCTGCCATGACGCCATCCTGACTTCTCTGGGCAGACGCCCTCACCCACGTGTCCTGGAGCCTCCCCTCCCCAGAGCCCTGCCCCACTAGGGAAAGACAGAGACAGGCTGGGGGTGTGGATCCACCTGCCAACACCCATGTCCAGCGGAGAAGCAATGACAGAAGCCAGAACTCCCACCTCCTGCTCCCCATAAAGAGGGATAAAGAACAGGGAAGCTTCCAATGGAGGGGATGGGATACAGAACTCTGGTGATGGGAACTGTGTGGAATTAACCCCTGTTAACCCACAATCTTGTCAATCATTATTAAATCACAAATAGTTTTTTAAAAGAAATAGAAGAAAAAAAAAGAATAATAGACTGCTCAAGAAAAGAATAATAGACTGCTCAAGAAAATAATAGACTGCTCAAGAAAATTTCCTCTCAAGAAAAATAGACTGCTCAAGAAAATTCTGCTCAAGAGCAGAATGTACACAGTGGTTCTAGAAATAAAATAACTATACACTTTTACACAGGTATTGGGGGCAAAAGTTACTTATTGCGATAATATACACATATCTTTCTTTTTGAACTCTACAGCTATAAAAAAGAAAGAGTGGTTTTTCTTTTCAGTCAATAACTCAGGAAAGAAAATATTCACTGGAAATGCTACTAGCTAACCCTAACTGTGTGCATGAGCAGAGAGTATAAAGTCAACAAAAATTAAGGTGATTATGACATCTATTCTCATCTGTTCTAGGATCTATGTGACATTTGGGCAAAGATTGAGGGAGCTAAATATTTATGAATTTTTATTTGCAATACAAGGATTAGCTACTTGAATTGTCATGTCTCGGCAATGATAATCCACGTGACTTTACAGTAGTTCAGACTTAAATATCACCATGTTATTGTCTGAAAATCCCTGTACGATTTTTTTCATTTCTCTCTATAAGCTGGTATGCATGTATTTTGTTTAAAGAAATGAAAGCATAGAGATTATAAATATCCTCATAGCCTTCTTCAATGCCGATATTATGCAGTTTTATGCTGCCTTTTTATCACTAATCCTCAACTAGAATTCCCTAAGCTGCATTTCTCTGGCTTCTACAATAATACATGCTTATTTAAATGTCTTCTTTGGACTGAGCTTTATTTGAAGGTTAGCTTCATTTTTTCCCTAAATATTAGTGAGAATTTAAAGTCACAAGTGTATAAGCAACAAATTCCGACTTATTCTCCAAGAATAACTTCACCTTCCTTACTCTGAACTCCTTTTCCATCATCCTCACTCTCATCTCCTTAGAAGGGAGTGATCTAATATATAAGGCAATCCCCCTGCCTTTGTGAACTTATGGAAAGTAGAGATGTTCCCTTCTCATTGGAAACACCTGGAATGAAACAAGTGTCCGATATACAGCTATTGATATGTTGATGCATATAATTAACTAAATGGAGACATGAAAGAACATATGACACAGAATCATACCATGTTCCAGGTTCAGAAATTGAACAATAGAAAGTAAATCAGGAGAGTCGGGCTATAGCGCAGCGGGTTAAGCGCACGTGGCACAAAGCGCAAGGACCAGTGTAAGGATCCAGGTTTGAGCCCCTGGCTCCCCACCTGCAGGGGAGTCACTTCACAAGTGGTGAAGCAGGTCTGCAGGTGTCTTATCTTTCTTCTCCCCTTCTGTATCTTCCCCTCCTCTCTTGATTTCTTTCTGTCCTATCCAACAATGGCGACATCAATAAGAATAACAATAATAACTATAACAATGGAACATCAAGGGCAACAAAAAGGAATAAATAAATAAAATAAATATTTTTTTATAAAAGAAAGTAAGTCAATCCCTTGACTCTATGGAAACCCGGGTAGGTAATAAGCAATAAGACATGTGGAAAAAAAAAAAACTCCAGCTCACTAAATGGTTTTTATAGTGATGGCATTTGTAACAGACTCACTGAGGGGACTGTGTAAACATAATTTAGATCTCTGTTCAATGTCCATCAATCCATCTAATATCTTAAATATCAATAAATGTGTTTCTGTAAAGATATCATTTCTAACATTTAAATTCCTGATCCCCCAAAACATCCAGAATTGATTAGCATTTAACAGCCAGGATATGTGAAGAAAGGAGAAATGTAATTAGCACACCTCATAAGGTAGCTTCTGGCTCAGTCTCAGAGAGTCTAACAGTCTTGATTCAGATTCCGATCATCTGTGTAAAAGTCCCATTCTTGCACGCTGAAGTGGTGAGTCAGGGAAGTCTGTGAATAACCGAGGAGAGTTCTGTTCAAATGCTTGTGGGATTTTGAAGCTGCAGCCACCCAGAGTTTCCAGGACCACTTGATGTATCCCTGGCTGGACACTCTCAAGCCCGCGTGAGAGTTCACATGGGGGGGGGGGTCCCTCTGCTCTGCTCGGAGGGACTCCTAGGGATTCTCAGAAATTCCACTACTTCCTTCATCTTGGCTCAGTGAACACAGCCCATCTGGCCTCACATGTATGCAAAACATCGGGGTCTTTAGCATGTTGACTCAGTTTTGTGTTTAATCATGAAAACAAGGACAATAGCAAGGCACCCCTAATTCCTTTTATTACACAGTACTGTGGGAATGTTGCCAAGTAGATTGCACACACACACACACACACACGTGTTTAATTTCCTCTGCTTTGGGAATGATGTTGATTTTAGAATCTAGTAGTCCTGGGAGTCGAGCGGCACGAAGCGCAAGGATCAGCGTAGGGTTAAAGATCCTGGTTTGAGCCCCTGGCTCCCCACCTGCAGGGGAGTCCCTTCACAAGTGGTGAAGCAGGTTTGCAGGTGTCTGTCTTTATCTCCCCACCTCTGTCTTCCCCTCCTCCTCTCTCCATTTCTCTCTATCCTGTCTAACAATGATGACATCAATAACAATAATAATAACTACAACAGCAATAAAACACAAGGGCAACAAAAGAGAAAATAAATAAATATAAAAAAAATTTTAAAAGAATCTAGTAGTCCTATGACCCAGCAACTCCTCTCTTGTTGTTGTGTGGGCCCCGGAGATGAGAGAGAGGAGGTCTGGAGTGAATCGGGAACACAAATCTTTATTTGCGCTGGTATCTCAGAGTTGAGTGCTAGAGAAGCAGGTTGGGCCACGTGGAAGTAGCGAAAATGGCCATCTCACGCAGTAACCTTTCCTGCGTCTGAACACTGGAGTGAAGCGCTGGCAAGAGAGCGAGGTGCGGAAGAAGAAGGGCTTTTATAGGAGCAGCTTTCTTGAGAATGGAAAGGGGGAGGAGTAACCATAGCACTCCAGGATAGGATGATAACTCTCGTGAGAATGGGAGGGGGGAGGAGCACTCCAAATATCTCGGGGATATAGACAATGCCCTGAGGGCACAACATGGCTGAACAGGCACTCCGAGAATGTCACAACTCTGGCAGGAACTAGCAGTAGCCTGAGGGGACAGCATGGCAGATGTGACTGCATCTGCACAATTTCCCAGCACTCTCTGAGGGATTCACCCAGAGGAGACAGAAACACCTCTCAGAAGAGCTATGTACACACCTATGCTCATAGCAAGACAGCTTATAATCATCAGAACCCAGGAGCAACCCAGATGTCTAATATCCAATGAGTGGCTGAAAGAAAACTATGGTATATGTAATCAGCCGTTAAAAATGATGAGGTTGTCTCCTTTGCATCCTCTTGGGTGAAACCTGAGGACATTATGTTGAGTGAGATAAGCAAAAAAGACAAGGACAGATATTAAATGATCTCACTTACTAGAGGGCCTTAATAAAGTAGGGATGGGGAGGGAGAGCACAGAGTGAGACATGGACTGGACATGGGGTACTGCACCAAAGCAAAGGAATCTGGGGAGGAAAGGAGAGGAAGAGAGGGAGACATGGATTAGACATGGTGTACTGCATCAAAGCAAAGGACTTGGAGAGGGAGGGAGGGAGTGAGGGAAGGCAGGAAGGAGGGAGGGAGGGAGAGCACAGAATGAAACATGGATGGACATGGGTGACTGCACCAAAACAGGAGACTCTCGGGAGGGAGGGGAAGGGAAGAGAGGGAGAAAATGTTGTGGGCTGATACATAATGAAACAGTCCGCTAGTGATGTCATTGAAAGGAAGATGGCATTTAAAATTAAGTCAGCCAAAATAAAATTAAGTCAGAAACTACCAGAACTCTATTACTCCTCTTCATAGATTTCAATCATCAACCCCCATCTGTGCCCTTGGGAGCACCACTGCAGTTTCCAGTGGAGGGAATGGGGACACAGAGCTCTGGTGGGGGAATGCTATGGAATTATACCCCTGCTAGCTTATAATTTTAGAAATCAGTATTAGATTACTAATAAAAAAGAAAAGTAAAAAAGATGCCACAGAAATCAATGGATGCCACAAAATGAAATATAGAAAGGGGCAATATTTACATGAATAATGCTAGTATTCTTCATTAAAGACATGTAATAACATCTCAATAAAATAAAATGTTGTCATATGAGACTCAAATCACATAGCAAATTTAAGTTTCTTAGTTCAGTCTGTCATCAAAAAAAAAGTCTCACATTACAAAAATCATCCTAGAGGGAGTCGGGCGGTGGCGCAATGGGTTAAGCGCACGTGGCACAAAGTGCAGGGACCGGCGTAAGGATCCCGGTTCGAGCCCCCGGCTCCCCACCTGCAGGGGAGTAGCTTCATGGGCGGTGAAGCAGGTCTGCAGGTGTCTGTCTTTCTCTCCCCTCTCTCTCTGTCTTCCCCTCCTCTCTCCATTTCTCTCTGTCCTATCCAACAACAAAGCAACGTCAACAATGGCAATAATAACTGCAAGGAGGCTGCAACAACTAGGGAAACAAAAAGGGGAAAAAATGGCCTCCAGGAGCGGTGGATTCATGGTGCAGGCACCGAGCCCAGCAATAACCCTGGAGGAAAAAAAAAAATTAAAAAAAAATCATCCTAGACTCCCACCTGCATGGAGAAACCTTCACAGGTGGTGAAGCAGGGCTGCTGGTGTCTCTCTGTCTCTCTCCCTCTCTGTCTCCCTACTCCCTCCCCTCTCGATTTATCTCTGATTCTACCCAAATAAATAAATAAATAAAATATTTTAGATGTATTTATTTATTTTCTTTTGTTGCCCTTGTTGTTTTATTGTTGTAGTTATTGATGTCGTTGTGGTTGGATAGGACAGAGAGAAATGGAGAGAGGAGGGGAAGACAGAGAGGGGGAGAGAAAGACAGACACCTGCAGACCTGCTTCACCACCTGTGAAGCGACTCCCCTGCAGGTGGGGAACCAGGGCTTGAACCAGGCTTTACCCTGGTTCTTGCACTTTGTGTCATGTGTGTTTAACCCGCTAAGCTACCGCCTGATTCCCAAACAAAATGACATTGTAATAAATTTTCACATATCACATTAAACTATTTTATATTAAAGGTCTATTTTTAAATGTGTAAACTAGACTACTAATTAACATAGAGCCTTTATTTCCAGTACTTGTAAGGTGTTTTTTTGTTTGTTTTATTTTTTTAAGCTAAATAAGTGGGGCCTTCAAAGATACGGTTATATATATTATCTACAGATAAGGGACACTTTGCATATTGTATTCAATTTTACTTCTTCACTTTCTCATCAGAATGAATTAGTTCATATTTTTTGATAATTGCTTAGTAATAGCAATTATCCAAAATGCGGTGTTGCAAACTTGCCATAATGTTTCTGCCAGTCTATTAACTATTGCACTTTATTATTTTGTTTTGAAAAAAATATACTTTTCTATTTTTAATTTTCTATGCTTTCATTGGTAGCCATAAAAGTCATGGATTTTATAAACACAGCCTGTATGGAGACACTAATTGTTTTCCTTCTGACTTTAATACACTTTCCTTCCATTCCTGGAAGCACTTCAGTCATTATAGCTTGGTGTTCTTTAAAGGACATTTGCTTTCCTCTGATAAAGGGTGAGAGACAGAGAGAAACAGAGAGGGAACAGAGAGACACCTGCAGTGATGCCCTACAGCTCATGAAGCTTCCACTGCAGGTGAAGATTGGTGTTTTTTGTCCTGTTGTTTTCGCCAGGCTATGTTGTTTTCGCCGGGCTGGCTTCACGGGCGGGTAACAGATGACCAGGGACTCATGGTTGAGCTGTACACAGTATCTCTTTATTCATGAAGGACGCAGCACAATCTAAGCCGAGCTAAGCTAAACTCAAGGTACTGTAAAACTCACAATGCTGTCTTTATATATACTTGCCAAGTAGGGTGGAAACAGGATGTGACATAGAGAGGGTGGAGAGAAAAGAGACTGGTGAAAATCAGAGTGTGACAAGGAGAGGATCAGGGTGTGACAAGGAGGGGGCGGAGCAGGCGAGAATCCTATCACTGAACCACCAATGCCCTGGAGGGAGGGTGGTGCTTGTTAACAGCGGTTATGTAAATAGAATGCAGTGGTTATGTAAATAGAATAGTGTTAAGCAGGGGGGATTTAAACCAAATGAAACAGAAGGGGTCTCATGCATACCAACATTGTCCGTTTTTAAATTTTTTTTTAATATTTATTTAGTTTCCCTTTTTGTTACCCTTGTTGTTTTTTATTATTCTTGTTATTGATGTTGTCATTAGATAGGACAGAGAGAAATGGAGAGAGGAGGGGAAGATAGAGCGGAGGAGAGAAAGACAGACACCTGCAGACCTGCTTCACCACCTGTGAAGCGACTCCCTTGCAGGTGGGAAGCCAGGGGCTCGAACCAAGGGCTCAAACCAGGAGTTCAAATCGTGATCCTTAAGGCAGTCCTTGCACCACGTGAGCTTAACCCACTGCACTGATGCCAGGCTCCCAAGACTGGTGGTTTGAACCTTGGTCCCAGAAGCTGGTGGAATCCATCCTACTGGTCAGGCCACCACTGTTCTCTAGAGCACATTTTATGTTAGTAACATTTTTTCTCAAGAGTTTTATCACATCTCCAGGAGTTATTTTTGCCCCTCGTTTGTAGTTTTATGTCTTTCTTCTCCCCCTCTCTGTATGTAAAACCAAGTAATTGAGAATCTCTCTAGTTTAGTAAAACCTGAGTCTGCCTGTGACTTACTGGCCTTTGAGAGGAAGAGCAAAGTCATCAGGGATGAATTTCACTTGTGGTGCCCTGAAGCATTTGTCCTTTATTATTAAACTGGAATCAGCATCACATGTCTTCCTGTCTTTATATATTTACATATTAAAGATGTGTTTAAGAAAGGAAACAAAACAGAGCTGAACTTGGGCTGGTTCTGGTATATTGCATGAAAGTGAAGGACTGGGGGGTTTTCAGCTCCTAAAGCCTGGTGGAGGAGGACCTGGGGAGGGGCGTGTGGAGAGTTATGTGAAAAACTGAGAACTGCTAGGCATGTACAACTACTGTATTTTACCATTGGCTATAAACCATGAATTACTCCAATAAAGAAAAAAATGAAGAGAAAAAAGCTGTACGCATCTGGCAACAGTAACTTATACATCATTGTTGACTACCCAATAATGTGATTTTTATAAAGGGATTTGTTTATCAAAGAGAGAGAGAGAGAGAAAGACAGAGAGAGAGAGAGAGAGAGAGAGAGACCCTAAGGTAGAATGAGTCCATTGCCCTGAGCTCAGACTAGCCTTGAACTCCATACACAGAAGAGTTACTACGGCAACAAAGGAAGTAATTCTCCACTGTGGTATTTCAAAGAAGAAAAATTATTATTGGGATAAAGCAAACAGGAAAAGCTACAGTTCAAGGAAACAGTGCCTGCACCCAAAGGATTTGAATACAGTTTCAGAAACAGAAGCAATATAGCCAGCCATAGAATTCTCAAGACCCAGCATATTATAATGAAAATGATTGTACCTTATAATAGAAGAAGTTCAGGTGAGGATCTGGGGCCTCTGTTTTGAAGATAGCTAGTAGGACTATTTTAGTTATATGTCAAAGGGACCATGATGACACTAGTTTTTTCCTGAGCCTCATATCTGATATGCAGGTGGACCCAAGTTTTTATCTGGACAGGTGATGTCATGGCCAGAAAAGGGGCTAGAAATCTGGATCAGGGAAGAGAATAGCTCCAAAATATGTGAAAGGTGTATAAATATTGTTGACTGTAAACCCCATCGATTTGATGTGATCTGGCGCCATATTTGGCTTAGGAGCCTATGTGTCCTCTGCATCCCTGTAGGTCTGAGCTCACATTCTTTGGTCATGAGTAGGAATGTTCCAAGCTTCATCTGCACTATTCCAGCCTTCAGGTTCATGATTGTTAAACAATTTGTTTGGCTTTATATGTTAACTCTTTCAACCACCAGGTTCCAGATGCTACCATGATGCCAACCAGACTTCCCTGGACAGACAACCCCACCAATGTATCCTGGAGCTCCACTTACCCAGGGCCCTGCCCCACTAAGGGAAGAGAGAGGCAGACTGGGAGTATGAATCGACCTGTCAATGCCCATGTTCAGCAGAGAAGCAATTCCAGAAGCCAGACCTTCTACCTTCTGCATCCCACAGTGACCCTGGGTCCATACTCACAGAGGGATAAAGAATAGGAAAGCTCAGGGGAGTAGATGAGATACAGAGTTCTGGTGCTGGGAATTTTTTAAATATTTTATTTATTTATTAATGAGAAAGATATCAGGAGAGAAAGAACCAGACATCACTCTGGTATATGTGCTGCCAGGGATTGAACTCAGGACCTCATACTTGAGAGTCCAATGCTTTATCCATTGCACCATTTCCTGGACCATGGGGTGCTAGGAATTCTGTGGAGTTATACCCCTCTTATCCTGTGGTTTCTATGAATGTTTCCTTTTTATAAATACAAATTTAAAAAAATACAAATTAAAAAAATAAAAGAAGTTTTAAAAACTCCTCAGGTATTCATGTAAAGGAACATCTATTGGGGCTAACAAAACATTGCATCTGTTATGACTTCAACAGTAAAGCCACATTAGGTCCAATTGGGCTGAGAGTCCAAGAGGGCAGAGGGCCGCCCCCTGGCCATTTGACCAGGTGGCATGAATCAGTGCAAGGAGCATTCTTCACCTTCACTGTGAGGCTTGGTCCTCATCACCTCGATTCTGGGCTTTTCTCTTTTAATTTTTATTTTGCTTTTGTTAGTTTGTCTGAGTCCCCATCACCATCATAGTTTTGGTGGGTGGTTGCCGGGCTAGCTTCAATGGCGGGAAACAGACAACCAGGGATTCATGGCTGAGCTGGGAACACAGTTTAGTCTTTATTTATGAATGAGAATGCAGTGCAATCTAGCTAATCTCTCTTCATTAGAAAATCCTGTCCTTTATATCTCCTGAGACGGATGTGTCAGGAAGAGGAAGTATGTAGGATAGTGGGTGGAGTAGAAAACGAGTGCGAACCAGTGGGGATTAAACAGTGAAAAACAGTATGTGACTAGGAGAGGGGGCAGAGCGAAAAGAGAGTGAGAACCAGAGGGATTAAATCAATGCCCTGTAGGCAGGGCAGGTCTCAGGTAAAGCAGTGACTATGTAAATAGACCACAGCATTAAGCAATGCAAGTGAACATAACACAATGATCAAAACAGAAGGGGTCTTAGAAGCAGATTCAGAAGAAGACCAACAGGTGGTGGTGGCAGTGGAAGAAGGTAGGGGCTGCTACTTCTTCAACATCTTGAACAGAAGAAGCGGTACTTCTTAAAACCAACTATGTGAATAACGACAGGGAAAATGACTATTATGAAGGTCGGCATAACTCTTAGCTATTTCCATGTGTAATATTCACAGAATGATTACAAACCTACAAAGTATAAGACAATTTTGTTTTCATAAGTCTTTCCTGAATAGCTCCTTCAAGAATGATCTTCAGGGAGTTGGGCAGTAGCGCAGAGGGTTAATTGCAGGTTATGTAAAGAGCAAGGACTGGCATAAGGATCCCAGTTCAAGCCTTTGGCTCCCCACCTCCAAGGGAGTCGCTTCACAGACAGTGAAGCAGGTCTGAGGTATCTATCTTTCTCCTCTTTTTCTTCCCCTCCTCTCTCGATTTCTCTCTGTCCTGTCCAACAAAGAACGACATCAGCAACTACAACGATAGCCACAACAGGGCTGCGACAAGGGCAACAAAAGGGGGGGGAAGGTGGCCTCCAGGAGCAGTGGACTCATGGTGCAGGCACTGAACCCCAGCAATAACCCTGGAGGCAAAGAAAAAAAAAGGAATGATCTTCAAATAATTAAGAGTTATTTAGGTAAACTGTATAAGCTGTAATCTAAAGTCTGTGGGTGAGGACATATCTACTGAGCTAAAGCACCTTAACAAAGTCAAAGTCACAGTGGTGAAAATGAGAGTGTTGGATAAAGGTTTCAACTGCAGTGGACATAGAATGCACCCAGCTAATACGAAGATGTAGGAAAGAACATCTGATTCAAAGTCAGCTTCTTAATTGGTTTACAGCATGAATCAGAAATGGAGATGTTAATTTAGAAGAAAAAACATTCAGAGAGTTAAGAAGTTACTAATTAATTCCTTAATTGCCACAGTAGAAAACCAATCAACAGTTCCTTAAAAACAAGGGGGTAAATATATCATTATAAAGGAAACTACCAGAACAGCCCTGGGGGTGGTGACATGGGCAAGGGTAGGTCTGAATGATGAAGTCCCAACAGAACTTGATCTGTCATTGTACATATCATGGAGATTCCTCCTTGCCTTCCCCCTACTCTGTTTCTCCTCCTTTCTCACCAATCAAGAAATAAATCTGTTAAAGAGTTAAAAATAGGGGAATGCTCTAGAATAAAAAGTTAAGAGATTCTAGTTACAAAACAAAGATATTGTGAAATAAAACATTATAATACAAAATCACAGGACAAATGTGTATAAACATTAATAGACTCAAATCAGCCATTAAAGGAAAGGTTTTTTTTTAATTTATAAAATGGAAATATTGACAAGACTATAGGGTAAGAGGGGTATAATGCCACACAATTCCCACCACCAGATCTCCTTATCTCATCCCCTCCTTGATAGATTCCCTATTCTTTATCCCTCTGGGAGTATGGACCCAAGGTCATTGTGGGATGCAGAAGGTGGGAGGTCTGGCTTCTATAATTGCTTCCCTGCTAAACATGGGCTTGACAGGTGGATCCATACTCCCAGCCTGTCTCTCTCTTTCCCTAGAGGGGCAGGGCTCTGGGGAGGCGAGGTTCCAGGACACATTGGTGGGCGTAAAGTTTTTTTAATTATATTTGTTAGTAACTTGGAAATTGGCACAGTAGATGAATCATTAGGTTCCCAAACAACAAAGAGGTTCTGAGTTTCATCCCTGGCATTGCACATTACTTTTATAAATAGGTCAGTTTTATACTGGAAAAAAAAAAAACTCTGGAAATGTAATTCTCACTGCCAAGAAATTAAAAAAAAATCAAAAGAAAGTAAATTTAACTTTTATAATGAAAGAAAAAATAATATATATCTGTTGTTAAAATTCTTAAGCTCTAGCCGGGCCGGCTAGCTTCACGGCGGGTAACAGAGACGCGGAGACAACGGCTGGGCAGGGCAGCTGTATTTCTTTATTCAGGAACAACGATTCACAAACTAAGACAAACTAATCACCAAACAGAACTCTGCTGTCTTTGCGGCGGCACAAGCACTCTCTCTCTTACTCTAGAAGTCAGGAACTCTCCAACTCTGGAACTCTGGAACTCTCGTACTGGGAAACCCTCTGAAACTCTTCCACTGTGGAACTCTCTCTTACTCTGTAACCCTGAAACTCTCGAACTCAGGAACTCAGGAACTCTGACACTCTCGAACTCAGGAACCCTCTCTCGGGATTTCTTTTTTGGGGCAGGGCCAAGCAGGCCCGCCAAATTAATAGGACTCACCCAATTCTCTTGGCGGGGGAGGGCTAGAACAATCCAATGTAAAGCATACGACAATTCCCCCTGTCGTTTTCGACGGGTTATGTTGTTTTCGCCGGGCTGGCTTCAAGGGCAGGTAACAGATGACCAGGGACTCATAGTTGAGCTGTAGGCAGTATCTCTTTATTCATGCAGGACGCAGCACAATCTAAGACGAGCTAAGTTAAACTCAAAGTAAAGTACTCTAAAACTCACAATGCTGTCTTTATATATACTTGCCAAGTAGGGTGGAAACAGGGTGTGACATAGAGAGGGTGGAGAGAAAAGTGACTGGTGACAATCATAGTGTGACAAGGAGAGGATCAGGGTGTGACAAGGAGGGGGGGGTGGAGCAAAAACATATCATGAAACAGTGGGGACTGAACCAATGCCCTGGAGGGAGGTGCTTGTTAACAGAGGTTATATAAATAGAATGAAGTGGTTATGTAAATAGAATAGTGTTAAGCAGGGGGGATTTAAACCAAATGAAATAGAAGGGGTCTCATGCATACCAACAATTCCCCCTTTCTTTTTAACTAATGGCCATTGCGGGGTGAACAGAAATGTATATTGTACAGGCGTTTTCAAAAGAACTGGCATATGACATGGAAAACAAAATAGGCGAGCAGCAATAACCACTGTGATGCCAAGTGGAGCTTTTCTTGCCTCAAAGGGCAAGGCCTAGCAGGCGAAAGGGCATTTCTTGCCTCTGGGAACGCTTCATGCCTCTGGGGGCATCTCTTGCCTCAAAGGGCGTTTCCTTCCTCTGTGGGCATCTCTTGCCTCTTGGGGCGCTTCATGCCTCTGTGGGCATAACCTAATAAGGAGGGGGAGTTTTCTGCCTCTGGGACAGAGCCTGCAGGCGAGGGGACATGGTCTATAAAGTCTCAAGGCAATTGGCTGAAGTTAGTCTTTGAGAAACACAGCTGTGTGTACCAGTAAGTCCGATGGAGGTGTCAGTCCAAAGTAGCTGACCACAGAAGAAAATGCCGGAGGATGAAACGCTGCATGTCTGTCTCGATGGGGAATGTCGGCCACCAGAATTCTGCTTTTCTGTAGAGTGTGAGCTTTCGATCTGTGAATCTGTTTCTTCAGGTCGTGCCAGGTCACATCATTGGTTTCCGGGGGCGATGTCAGAGAACAGGGGTCCAAATGGATTTCCGGGAATTCCATTTGAGTAGATGCTTTTTCATGTGAAGACTTTGACAGCTGAAATTCACTTACTTGTTGAACAAAACTTGTAGCAGATTAGAAGTTTACTATAATTGATAACTCCATTATAATTGGAAGTCCTTTCTAGTATGATTTTAAGGTTTTTTAAACAGTTTAAACTCAATAAAATGTAGAAAGGTAAACAGAAGAACCACGGTTAAAAGCCTCAGGCATGAGAATAATTAACATAATCATTGCACTATCTGCCCCACCCATAACTCATACCGTTTTGAGGATTAAACATTTCAGATTTATGTCAAGATGTAAAAGAGAAATCAAAGGAGGGAAAAAACAATTTTTTGGATTGTTTCTGGATGTCTCCAGAAATCATGGCTGCGTCCAGCATTTTTTTTTTTAAGTCAATGTCAAACAAAAATTCAGTCATTCAAATCATTCTCTTATGAAACACAACTTGAACCAGATTATCAAGATCTCACCATGTAGGATTGAGAATCCCCGGAGGGCGACCTAGTTCAAAAAGCTCCTCGAAATTCCATTTAGGGTACTTTGGACTGTTTCTGCTGGATTGCTTCAGGCACCCATTTTTCAAAGTGTCTTCCCATCGAAGAAAGAATTCCATCAGGAGAGTAGAACTAACCACATGTCTCCATACCTGGGAACTGCCAGGGTATTCGAGAATGTTCTTCAAATTAGAGTAGTCCTTCTCCATGGGAAACATTCGAGAAGAAGTCCAGAAAGTTCCAGGGGAAATCCCCATGCATATCCCAAGGTCTACGATCACGGTCATAAAGAACCAAACTGTGGCCCGGAGCAAAATGTAGTCCTTTTCCTCAGGAAACATGGGAGAGGGAATCCAGAAAGTCCAAGGAGAAATCTCCGTGCATCTCCCAAGCTCTATGATCCCGGTCATAAGAAACCAAAGTTCCCGGTGAGGGAACCGAAGTGTGGCCCAGAGTAAAATGTTCCAGAGACAGAGAAACTGTCTCATAATGAAATAGTAGAGGCTTTGGCAAATCTCTTCGTAAGTAGAAGAGAAGACCATAGTGCATAGGTAGGCAAAGTCTTCACTTATCTGGGAGTTGCGCAGGTCTGGTCCCACGTTGTTGCGCCATATGTCGTTTTCGACGGGTTATGTTGTTTTCGCCGGGCTGGCTTCACGGGCAGGTAACAGATGACCAGGGACTCATAGTTGAGCTGTAGGCAGTATCTCTTTATTCATGCAGGACGCAGCACAATCTAAGACGAGCTAAGTTAAACTCAAAGTAAAGTACTCTAAAACTCACAATGCTGTCTTTATATATACTTGCCAAGTAGGGTGGAAACAGGGTGTGACATAGAGAGGGTGGAGAGAAAAGTGACTGGTGACAATCAGAGTGTGACAAGGAGAGGATCAGGGTGTGACAAGGAGGGGGGGTGGAGCAAAAACATATCATGAAACAGTGGGGATTGAACCAATGCCCTAGAGGGAGGTGCTTGTTAACAGCGGTTATATAAATAGAATGAAGTGGTTATGTAAATAGAATAGTGTTAAGCAGGGGGGATTTAAACCAAATGAAACAGAAGGGGTCTCATGCATACCAACATCCCCCCTTTTTTTTTAACTGACTAAATGACTATAACTTTAAATGACTATAGTATCAAGGGTGTGGGGTGAACAGAAACATATATAACAAAAACCAGCATGTTGCCAAGGGAAGGCCTGAGGGGGCCATATCTGAAAAAAAAAAAAAACATTTCTTGCCTCTGGGGGGCTACTTGCCTCGACGGGCAATTGCATGGGGGCAGGGAACGGCCTAGGGTCCCAAAGGCAGCTGGCTGCAACTTACTTACTATGAAACAAAACTTGTTATTAGCATATCTACTACAGGATCCAACGTTTCTAATAGAGAAGGAATTTGAGACTTTTACATATCAACAACGTCTTTTAACCTTTTGTTACACCCATTCAAGATGGAGACACACCCTAGGTGTGGGCTGGAGAGGAAACCTCAGGCATGAGGATAATTAGCATAGCCATTGTGCAATCTACCATTTCTAATAGAGAAGGTAGTCTTTTACATATCAACAAGTCTATTTAACCTTTTGTTTAGACCAACTTAGTTAAAATATATTGATTGTTAACTAATTTTTACCTTAGACTTTAAATGTAAGTTAATTTTATCTTTATGAGAATTACATTGAAAACCTTTTTCATTTAACTTTGACTAGTAAGAATTTAGCCTTAAAGCTACTGTTTACCAAACTTTAAACATACACATAAACATGGTCATTAATACACAAGGAGAGAAACCTTTGTTACGAAGACATGTCATTTTAAACACGAATTTAAGTCTGTACTGTCTTAGTTGGTGGTGGGGGGGGGGGTTCACCATCCGGAGGTGGCTTCCCGCACAGCTTCACTTCTAGGAATTGCAGGTTGCGATCTCTGCACGAATCTCTGCGTACTCCAGCTTGTCTGTCTTCAGACCCGACCGGCAGCTGGAGATCTCGTGTGTCCAGTTTCGGCAGGGAGCCCGGGGAGGCCCGGATGGTTCCAGAATTCATAGAAAGAGGGCAGGCAGGCCATATTTGTAGAAGGCGTGGGCCTAGGTGCCCAGGGGTGGCGGCCATGATAGGCCGCGGCCCTGCCCCATGGCCCTGCCATGTCTGTTGCCCTGCTCGCAGTGGCCGAGCAGCGTGGAGGGATCACGCGTCCAGTGCCCTGCGTCACGCGGTGGAGAGCCGGCTCCTGTAGGCTGGCCTCGGGCTCTTGCGTGTTGGCATAGGGCTCCAGCATGTTGGCCTCAGGCTCCAGCATGTTGGCATTGGGCTCCTGGGGCTTTTGTGTGCTGGCGTAGGCCTCCTGCGGGCTGTGGGGCTGCGGGGCTGTGGGCGCGGTGCGCGGGGTTGTCTGGGCGCAGCCGGCTGGCTGGCTGTTTAACCAGGTGGAAACAGCAGCTCCGCGCCTCGCCTCCCTCCTGCTGGCACTTCTCGACTCTTCTGGCTGTTCTGAGTGCGCCCAAGTGAGTGGGAACCACAGAGTGGTCCAGAGATAAGTGTTCCAGAAACAGCAAAACAGTCTCGTGAAGAAAGAGCAGAGGCCTTTGGAGATCTCGTCACAAGCAGAAGAGAAGGCCATAGTGCATAGGTAGCCAAATTGTCTTCACTTATCTGAGAGATGCGCAGGTCAGGTCCACGTGGGCGCCATTTTGTTGTTAAAATTCTTAAGCTCTAGCCGGGCGGGCTAGCTTCACGGCGGGTAACAGAGACACGGAGACAACGGCTGGGCAGGGCAGCTGTATTTCTTTATTCAGGAACAACGATTCACAAACTACGAAAAACTAATCACCAAACAGAACTCTGCTGTCTTTGCGGCGGCACAAGCACTCTCTCTCTTACTCTAGAAGTCAGGAACTCTCCAACTCTGGCACTCTGGAACTCTCGTACTGGGGAACCCTCTGAAACTCTTCCACTGTGGAACTCTCTCTTACTCTGTAACCCTGAAACTCTCGAACTCAGGAACTCAGGAACTCTGACACTCTCGAACTCAGGAACCCTCTCTCGGGATTTCTTTTTTGGGGCAGGGCCAAGCAGGCCCGCCAAATTAATAGGACTCACCCAATTCTCTTGGCGGGGGAGGGCTAGAACAATCCAATGTAAAGCATACGACATATATCTTTAAAAGTAATTATCAAAAAGGACCAGTCTGGGAGTCAGGCTGTAGCACAGTGGGTTAAGTGCAGGTGGCGCAAAGCTCAAGGACCGACCTGAGGATCCCATTTTGAGCCCCTCTTCCCCACCTGCAGGGGAGTCACTGCACAGGCGGTGAAGCAGGTCTGCAGGTGTCTTTCTTTCTCTCCCCCTCTCTGTCTTCCCCTCCTCTCTCCATTTCTCTCTGTCCTATCCAAGAAAGATGACATCAATAACAACAACAATAATAACTACAACAATAAAACAACAAGGGCAACAAAAGGGAATAAATAAATAAATAATTTTTTTAAAAGAGTGAGAGTAGACAGTTTTATTCTTACCAGTGATGAATGTGGCATTTCTTCTCACCTGGCCAGATTTCCCCCTGACCTACCACCAGTACTTCCTCAGAAGGAGTCCAGTCCCACCTGTGTGGCTCCTGGTCCAGCAATCTGCCTGCCTGTCGCACCTGCTGAGGCCAAAACCAACCTTGCTCCCACTGGTGCAAAGTAAGTGCTTCTGCTCCATTGGTTTTTTCTGGGTGAACTAGTGTCAGCTTGTCTTGCTTCTGGATCTGTGTGATTCTCAGCAAGAAAAGGAAACACTTGAATCACTCTTTTAAAGAAGAAACTGCTAGTGATGCTGTTTTTTTAAACCCATATCAAATATCCCTTATATTAATTTTACTTTCAGGTTGAAAATGGAATTCTCAATTATGAGCTTCAGAAGACCAGAAAGGGCCACTGGTTGTTTAGAAATGTGTTTAGAGAGTGTGACACCAAGGAGCCACCAGGTTCCCGATGCCAGCATGATGCCAACCAGACTTCCCTGGACAGACGACCCCACCAATGTGTCCTGGAGCCCTGCTTCCCCAGAGACCCACCCCACTAGGGAAAGAGAAAGACGGGCTGGGAGTATGGATCCACCTGTCAACACCCATGTTCAGCGAGGAAGCAATTACAGAAGCCAGACCTTCCACCTTCTGCAACTCAAAATGACCCTGGGTCCATGCTCCCAGAGGGATAGAGAATGGGAAAGCTATCAGGGGAGGGGATGGGATATGGAGATCGGGTGGTGGGAACTGTGTAGAGTTGTACCCTTCCTATCCTAAGGTTTTGTTATTGTCTCCTTTCTTAAATAATAAAAAAATAGGAATGAAAAAAAATGTGCCAATGAAATTTTCCAGCACACACACACAAAAATGGAAATAAAGCTCCATTGAAATCCTGGTACTAATAACCTTGAAACTGTGCACACACAGGCCAGTAGTTTCACAGGTGGAGGAATGTTTAGTGTGCAGTGTGTGGACTATCTGTCTATCTGTCGTCGGCCAATTTTTTCTGCATTGAGCCATATGGCTTGGAGAACTGAGGATTTCGGGAGAATCCAGAGTGAAATTTAACTATACTATCAGAAAACAGTAAATAAAGTTTGTAAATCATTCTTCTTTTTTTAAAAAAGCATTTATTTATTTTTCCCTTTTGTTGCCATTGTATTATTGTTGTTGTTGTTATTGATGTCATTGCTGCTGGATAGGACAGAGAGAAATGGAGAGAAGAGGGGAAGACAGAGAGGGGGAGAGAAAGAGAGACACCTGCAGACCTGCTTCACCGCCTGTGAAGCAACTTCCCTGCAGGTGAGGAGCTGGGGCTCAAACTGGGATCCTTACGCTGGGCCTTGCGCTTTGCACTACATGTGCTTAATCAGCTGTACTACCATCCTACTCCCTGTCAACCATTCTAAACCATGGCAGGGCTCAAACACACACACACACACACACACACACACACACTTTTTCTTGTTAAAAACTATAACATGTTGATTTGGCAAAAGCATACTACCAGACCTCATTTAAAAATGTTATGCAGTCTTTTTCACCACTTGCTGACAATTTCTCCACTGCTGCAATGCTATGAAGGGTTGTTCATGGAACACTTTCACTGCATTGCCAGTAGTCTGTCTGGCTAGAGAAAACTAGAACATTTTAGCATACCATGTTTCAGATATGTTACCCAGTGATAGCAATCATAATAAACACACAAGGAGATGGTTTAAAGTATTTTTAAAGTATTGGGGAAACATAATAAATTGCACATCGATGATATAAATATTATAGCTGACAAGTCTCCTTTTTGCTGCGCTAGTGTGGGGATGCCTCTTCCCAGGCGCATACTGTTTTGAGTTGGAGAGAAGTCGATTGGAGCCAGCCTGGGCTGCTACTTACTCAGTGACGTGAGGGATAGACGACTCAGGAACCAAACATGTGGCATGAGGTAATGCAATGTCTTTATTGATGAGAGACCCAACTCTTTTATAGGATAGAAGCGGAAGTGGCAAGTTGAAAATGGAAATGGCTAGGAAATGAGGTGGAGAAAGGCAAAAGTGATCTGGGAAGGTAGAAACTTCCTTAGCAACTGTAGCGATGGTTTTAACTGGTGGGATTAATGTTACCCTGCAGGCAGGGCGGGTCTTGAAGAAGATAGATCAAAGGAATGGGATGGGTGGGGATCTTCCAGGCAAAACAATGATTATGTAAATAGACCACAGTATCAGCAATGCAGGGGGAGCAGGGGGAGCTGGCTTAATGCCCGACACTTTTGATGTTCACAGAAAATTTCAATAGGAGATACAAACTTATGCCATGTCTTTGGTGAGCTAATATAAAATCTTTTTGTACAACATGAATAAAATATTTTCATTTAGTTATTTTGGACAGAGACATACAGAAATGGAGATAGAAAAGAACTACAGAGTTTGAAATAGAAAAAGAGAGAGACCCCAACAGCACTATTTCACCACTTGTGAAGCACCTGTACCCCTTAAGGTGGGGACAGAGTCTGGAGCTCAGGTCCTCCTGAACTGAAACTTATTGTCTCAACCACCACCCAGCCCCAATATGTACTTCAAAGCACCAGAGACAATATCATTAAAAATATTACACCTAAGATTTAAAATTTGGGCTGAATTTACTCCTTAGGCTTTCAGTCTTCACGTTTTTGGCTACCTCAGATGACATACTTATATTTTTAAAAATGTTGGAATAAAAAGTCAATGCTTGTATACACAAAATTATCCACTGTAAAATAAAGTCTAAGCTCCCTCCCATCAATATTTCTAGTTATCAAGGAAAAATTGGTGTGTATGCCTATTCTTTCTGAAAATATAAAGAAAGTTGGTTCCTTATCATTTGCTGAAGAATTTCTGAATTGATAGCAAAGCTGACAGGAATTATATGGAATTGATTAGTTTGGAAACAATCACTCCTATAATTAGGATAGGTCAGGGAAAAAGTTTCTTTATAAATAATTTATCAGAAACTACTCTATAAAAACCTAGGGAAATGTCAAGCCAGGTGCAATCCTTTTAAACTATTCCTGTGTAAATCAATTAAGGCGCTTTATTTTGACACCTCCAGTCAGTATTTACCAAACGCAGAAGACAAGTCCATCTTGGCACTCTGCATTTGCAAATAACTTTACTCATTAATGTTTAATTAAGACAGAGGAAAACTGTCCTTGATATTTTGCTGCAATTAGTGCTGTATACCCCACTGACTGCTCATGATGAATTACTTTTCAAATGAAAAGTGAAGTGATTAAAAGCTGGAGACACTCCATGGACGAAGACTTGCCCACACCACATTTTAAAGAGAGAAACTGAATAATGCCATGCAGAGTGCAAACTCCAGTGAAATGATCTGCGATTGTTGAAGCTTCTTGTTTTCTGATGAGTCTAAAGGGATAGGGCATGCAAATACCAACTAATGCTGTTAGCCCCAACAGTCATGAAGCTTCAGAGGGCTAAACTCAGCCCCTCAACTTGGCACGCTCCACACAGCCTAGAAGTTGTAGAACTTTTCCAATATTCTGGTCATTTCACCTATAGTTTTTTTTTAAATATTTATTTATTGATTTATTCCCTTCTGTTGCCCTTATTGTTTTATTATTGTAGTTATTGTTGTTGTTGTTGTTATTGATGTCATCGTTGTTGGATAGGACAGAGAGAAATGGAGAGAGGAGGGGAAGACAGAGAGGAGGAGAGAAAGACAAGACACCTGCAGACCTGCTTCACCGCCTGTGAAGCGACTCCCCTGCAGGTGGGGAGCCGGGGGCTCGAACCTGGTCCTTGCGCTTTACACCATGTGCACTTAAACTGCTGTGCTACTGCCCAATTCCCTCACCTATAGTTCTGACACTTCTGTCTACAAAGGGCCACCATCAAGCACTTTGCAAAATGTCTCTATTGTACCACACAACCATGTCCCACACCGGCATCTGCCACCAGGAGAGCTAGTGTGGCCCTTTTGATTAAGGATTCATACATGAAAGCACCCCCATGAGTTTAACCAGAGGATTTTAAGGTCCGCACTTCTCTTAATCAAAAGGAATAAAGTCTCTAATTTAATGTTTTATCTCCTATATTTCAAGACGACTACATTTTATTGTTTTTATTTATTTTGCGCCCAAGGTTATTGCTGGGTCTCAGTGCCAACTCTAGGAATCCACTGCCCCTGGAGGCTATTTTTTCCATTTTGTTGGAAAGTACAGAGAGAGGTTGAGAGGGAGGGAAGGGAGGTGGAGCCAAGATGACAACTTGGAAGCAGCTTCTGGCTTAAGCTCAGACAATAACTGCTGGAAACGGTAGGATACCTGGCCTTCAGCAGGACGGGGAACAAGGGGTTCTAAGTATGACACCAAGGTGGTGACTATAGCTCAATTTGGGTTAGAAAATAGAGAAAAAAGAAAGCCACTATCACCCTGATACGAAAAGCAGATAGGGACACAACAAAAAAGGAAAACTACAGACCAATATCGATGAACATAGATGCCAAAATATTAAACAAGATCTTGGCCAACCAGATAAAGCAGTATATCAAAAAGACTGTTCATCACAAGCAAGTAGGATTTATCCCAGGAATGAAAGGCAGGTTCATCATATGTAACTCAATCAATGTCATTCACCACATCAACAAAAGCAAAGCCAAAAACCATATGATTATCTCAATAGATGGAGAGAAAGCCTTTGACAAAATCCAACACCCATGCTCAAAACTCTACAAAAATGGGAATAGATGGGAAATTCCTCAAGATAGTGGAATCCATATATAGCAAACCTACAGCCAACATCATACTCAATGGACAGAAGCCGAAAGCATTCCCCCTCAGATCGGGGACTAGACAGGGCTTTCCACAGTCACCATTACTCTTCAACACACCATTGGAAGTTCTTGCCAAGAAAGAAATCAAAGTAATAAGATCAGAAGGGAAGAAGTCAAGCTCTCACTATTTGCAGATGACATGATAGTAGACATAGAAAAACCTGAAGAATCCAGCAGAAAACTACTGGAAGTTATTAGGCAATATAGTAAGGTGTCAGGCTACAAAATCAATGTACAAAAATCAGTGGCATTTCTTTATACAAACACTAAATCTGAAGAAGAAGACATCCAAAAATCACTCCTATTCAGTGTTGCAGCAAAATCAATAAAATACCTAGGAATAAAGCTGACCAAAGAAGTGAAAGACTTGTATACTAAAAACTATGAGTCACTACTCAAGGAAATATAAACTGATACCAATAAATGGAAAGACATTCATGCTCACGGACTGGAAGAATAAATATCATCAAAATGAATATTCCCCCCAGAGCCATATGCAAATTTAATGTGATCCCCATCAAAGTTCCACCAAGCTTCTTTAAGAGAATAGAACAAAAACTACCATCATTTATCTGGAACCAGAAAACACTTAGAATTGCCAAAACCATCTTGAGGAAAAGAAACAGAAATGGACGCATCACATTCCCAGAACTCATACTATATTATAAGGCCATCATCATCAAAACAGCCTGGTACTGGAACAAAAATAGGCCAGTGGAAACAGAATTGAAAACCAAGAACTAAACCCCCACATCTACGGACATCTAATCTTTGATAAGGGGGCCCAAAGTATTAAAATGAGAAAGGAGGCTCTCTTCAATAAATGGTTCTGGGAAAACTGGGTTTAAACATTCAGAAGAATGAAATTGAACCAACTTATCTCACCAGAAAAAAAAAAAATCAATCCCAGGTGGATCAAAGACCTGGATGTTAGACTGGAAACTATCAAATACTTAGAGGAAAACATTGGTGTAACACTTTTCCACCTAAACCTCAAAGTCATCTTTGATGAAACAAGGCCAATTGCAAGGAAGAATTAAGAAGAAACAAGCCAATGGGACTACATCAAATTGAAAAGATTCTGAACAGCCAAAGAAACTATCACACAAAACCAAGAGACCCCTCATAGAATGGGAGAAGATCTTCATATGCCAGACATCAGACAAGAGACTAATCACCAAAATATACAAAGAGCTCCAAAATAGCAAATGACCCCATCCAAAAATGGGCAGAGGATATGAACAGAATATTCATTACAGAAGAGATCCAAAGGCTAACAAACACATGAGAAACTGCTCCAGATGGCTGATTGTCAGAGAAATGCAAATGAAGACAACATTGCGATACCACCTCACCCCTGTGAGAATGGCATACATCAAAAAGGACAGCAGCAACAAATGCTGGAGAGGCTGTGGGGACAGAGGAACCCTTTTGCACTGTTGGTGGGAATGTAAATTGGTCCAGCCTCTCTGGAGAACAGTCTGGAGAACTCTCACAAGGCTAGACATGGACCTTCCATATGATCCAGTAATTCCTCTCCTGGGGATATACCCAAAAGGACTCCATAATGCCCAACCAAAAAGATGTGTGTACACCTATGTTCATAGCAGCACAATTCATAATAGCTAAAACCTGGAAGCAACCCAGGTGCCCAACAACAGATGAGTGGCTGAGAAAGCTGTGGTACATATACACAATGGAATACTATGCAGCTATCAAGAACAATGAACCCACCTTCTCTGACCCATCTTGGACAGAGCTAGAAGGAATTATGTTAAGTGAGCTAAGTCAGAAAGACAAAGATGAGTATGGGATGTCCCCACTCATCAACAGAAGTTGAGAAAGAAGAACAGAAAGGGAAACTAAAAGCAGGATCTGACTAAATCAAGAGCAGGGCACCAATGTAAAAACACTGTGGTGAAGGGGAGGGTGGACATGCGGCTTCTGGGGGCAGTGGGTGGAGGTGGGTGGGTGGAATGGGACACAGGCTTTTGGTGGTGGGAATGGTGTTTATGTACACTCCTATTAAAGTGTAGTCATAAAGTGTAGTCACTAATTAATATGAGAGGGGAAAAATTGATTGTATGTCTTGAACTTTTCCTTTATATCTTACTGTGTCTCAGACACCAAGTTGCAGATGCCACCATAACACCATCCTGACCTCCCTGGGCAGACGCCCTCACCCATGTGTCCTGGAGCCTCCCCTCCTCAGAGCCCTGCCCCACTAAGGACAGACAGACACAGGCTGGGGGTGTGGACCCACCTGCCAACACCCATGTCCAGTGAAGAAGCAATGGCAGAAGCCAGAGCTCCCACCTTCTGCTCCCCATAACGGATTTTGGTTCATATTCCCAGGGGTATAAAAAATAGGGGAGGTTCCAACAGAGGAGATAGGGCAGGAAACTCTGGTGGTGGGAAGTATACCCCTGCTATCTTGTAATCTTGTTAATCATTATTAAATCACTACTAAACAAAAACGCCTTGGGCTTACTTGTAAGCAGTGTCTGTATTTGAGGAAACAGAAATGATTATATAAAAGAAATCACCTTCCCATGTACCCTGCCAGTATTTGCAGTAATTTCAGTAAATGTGTTCTTCGAATTTGTGATTTGTCCTACTGCAATCTTGAGACTATCTCTTTTTACCATGGATAGAAAAATAGCTTCGGACAAAAATACAAATAATCCTTTTTTAAGTCTTTTTAAAAATATTTATTTATTTATTCCCTTCAATTGCCCTTGTTTTATTGTTGTAGTTGTTGTTATTATTGATGCCATCATTGTTGGATAGGACAGAGAGAAATGGAGAGAGGAGGGGAAGACAGAGAGGGGGAGAGAAAGACAGACACCTGCAGATCTGCTTCACCACCTGTGAATTGACTCCCCTGCAGGTGGGGAGCTGGAGGCTCGAACCGGGATTCCTGTGCCGGTCCTTGCACTTGCGCCACCTGCACTTAACTTGCTGCTCTACTGCCTGATTCCCGTGAATAATCTTTAAAACATTGAATAATCGCATAGTGGATGGGGGTTAATCATACATATCTGCACATGCAAGGACCTGGGTTCCAGTTCCCACTTCCCACCTGCAGGGGGAGGGAGGAAGCTTCAGAAGCCGTGAAACAGATTTGCAAGTGTCTCTCTGTCCCTCTCCATCTCCCTACCCTTTCATTTTTTCTCTGTCCTATCAAGCCTAATGGGAAAAAAGATAAAGAAAAAAAAAGGGGGGGGAAGGAAAAGAAAAAAGAGAAAAATGATCCCTGGAAATGGGGGATTCATAGTGTCAGCATGAGCCCCTGTGATAATCCTGGTAACAACAATGAGAGAGAGAGAGAGAGAGAGAGAGAGAGAAAGAGACAGAGAGGAATCTCATAGCTTGTATCGGGTTGCCAGAAGAGACATGACACATTTTTGCATAGAAAAACAGAAAAAAAATGTCATTTTCGAACAACCCAGAAATTTAGTATTAGCTTATTTTAATTTTCATTTGAATATTGATTGTTATTTGGTTTTATTGAATATTTTAATTATAGGATGTTGCAGTAGATCATGAATCTTTGTAATTCCTAATGAATCTTTACTAAAACAGCTCAGCTATAAAGTTAGTGGTTTAGTGTATTTCACAGCAGACAGGTCCTTTCACAAAGAGTTCCTCTCTTCTCCTGCCAAGTCTGTTCCCCCAAGTCCTTCACAAGATTCTCATTACTCAGACTTGTTTGCAGTCATGGTACGGAGGTATTATTGACAAGTGAAATTGCTACGCAGAGTAAACTAGTATCTCCTTTATGACCTGCAACATAAACCTGCGTTCAGGGAACCTTCATCACCATGTAAGCCCTGGACTTGCTGCCTCTGAATAACCAAGTCTGTCCTCTTTAACTTTCTATTGTAATAGCAGTTGCACTTTTACTGTTTTGGTAATAAGAACACTTGACAATAGTGCTTTCCTCCCCTTATAAGGAGCTTTAGGCATACTGGCTGATTCTGCCGATTCTCATCTTTAAAGTCCCTTTTCCCACTTCAATTGGGGGGAGGGTTAATGGTTTACAGTGTAGCTGTGGGCATGTGTGCGCCCTCTCTCATCTCCATGTGAAAGTGCTGTGCAGAATACGGTCATCTCCAAGTGGGTCCTTTATTATCATTACACAGCAAGACCCACAACATCAAGACCTCAAGGTCCTCTTCACCCTTCACCCACTCCCTACCCCGCCCTTTACAGAATCCTGTTTGCATTCAAACAGACCACACCCCTCCCCTCGGAGTTCCCTTTCCTGCTTTCCCTCTATGTGTTCTTTTCTCAAGTTCCAGCCATTTGTGAGAACATTCAGAATTTGTCTTTATCCTTTTGGCTTGTCTCACTTAACATGATGCCTTCAAGTTTCAGCCAAGATGAGGCCATGGAGACAGATATAGCACAATGATTCTGCAAAAGAGTTTTAGGCCTGAGGCTCTAAAGTCCCAGATTCACCTCCCCACATGACTGTAAACCAGAGCCCAATAGTACTCTGGTGAAAAAGGCAACAATAGCAAACAAACTCAAAGTTGTACATTACTGTGGGACACTGTTGTAGCGAACATTAAATCACACTCCAGAGTCTGTCCCCCATGACACTGGAGAGAACATGGCTGCTGTAATATCTGTCCAGCCCCCTCAGTCTGTCTGTCCCAGTCTCCCACCTTTCATCTTAGAAAGTGTGTTCAGTGACAATGTAGAGAGGGATCTATTCGAGATCTAGGCCCATCATGTTTGTGTGGGAATCTCAGAACACCCCTGACTAGGGGCCCAGATGATGGGGTCGCCTGCTAGTGACTGATCCCCACAGGACCTTGCCTTCAATGTGGATCAACAATGATAAAGAATATTCCATCCTACTCAGGGGAGTTGGATTAAATATTCCATCTACCACCTGAGGATGATGGGTCTTGAAATTGGGGCAGTCTGGAGTGTTCCTACTCATGACCACAGAATGTGAGCTCAGATCTACAAGGATGCAGAGGACACATAGGCTCCTAAGCTAAATATGGGCCCCAGATCAGATCAAATTGATGGGGTGTACAGTCAACAATATTTATACACTTTTACCATATTTGGAAGCTACTTTTTTCCCTGATCCAGCTTTCTAGCCCTTTCTCCAGCCATGACATCACCTGTCCAGACAATAACTTGGATCCACCTGCATATCAGATGCCAGGCTCAGGACAAAAACTAGTGTTGTCACGGTCCCCCTGGAATAGAACTAAAATATGCCTACTAGCTGTCTACAAAACAGAGACTCCAAATCTTCATCTGCAATATTTCAGCCTTCAGGTTCATGAATAGTCAACAATGTGTTTGGCTTTGTACGTTAACTCTTTTTTCAGCCACCAGGTTCCAGATGCCTGCGTGATGCCGACCACTCTTCCCTAGACTGAAGACCTCACCAATGTGTCCTGGAGCTCCATTACCCCAGAGACCCACCGCACTAGGGAAAGAGAGAGGCAGGATGGGAGTATGGATCCACTTGTCAATGCCCATGTTCAGCAGGGAAGCAATTACAGAAGCCAGACCTTCCACCTTCTGCATCCCACAGTGACCTTGGGTCCATACTCCCAGAGGGATAGAGAATAGGAAAGCTGTCAGAGGAGGGAATGGGAAAAGGAGATCTGGTGGTGGGAATTGTGTGGAGGTGTACCCCTCTTATCCTATGGTTTTGTCAGTGTTTCCTTTTTATAAGTATTTTTTTTTTAAAAAGTGTGTTCTGTGCTGTGAAGCCCTGACAATAGATGACAAAGAACATTCTCGGTAGGAATTTACAGTTTGAATGGGTTTGCTAACTGACTCACTAAAATATTATTTTCGAAACCAATTTCAATAAGAGGAAGCTTTCCAGGTTAGCTACAGGGAAACGCAAGGTGAATTAAGCTAAGCTTCAGAGATCTTAGGTTCCACCACACAGGACTGATGCCTTTAATATCATGGAGTTCTGCACGTGGAAGCTTCTAATACAAGTCACTTTGTTCTGCTAGACTTTCAAGTGGAAGGAAACTGCAACCTAAGAGCTCTACTGAGGAGAAGCATTTGCTGTCTGAGTGCCCACTTGCTTCTGTGGCCTGTTTGCTTTATTTATTTATTTCTGGCTGGGATCACAAGGGGGAAGGCACTGGCCCTTTGAAGAATGAAGAGTGCTGCCATTCTCCATTTCCTGTGAGGTGTCACAGCTGTGACAAGGAAGGGTTTATAATGGCACAGTTCAGTGCCTTCATAATTGATCCTCTCTGATTTCATGCTCTTTTAGTCTCCTGCTCAACCATCCACTAACAAGCGATGATATTAGCCAATAAATCAGAGATGTCTGCTTGTCACCGCCAGATGCTTGGGCCACATCGCCACCGATTAGGAGACGAACAAAAGCACAGTCCCATGTAGGTGTGCAGAGGAGCTGTTGCCCAGATAAGACCATCATGACGTGGATGTCATAAAGCTGAGTAACTTTCATGCCTTCTAGCCATGGAGAAGTAAGTTGAAATCAAACTGGGAGGTAAATTAGGACCTCACCTTTTCGATTATTCCTTTTATGGTCCTACACTGCATGTCTCTGTTTCTCTCTCTCTCTCTCTCTCTCTCTCTCTCTCTCTCTCCACACACACACACACACACACACACACACACACACACACACACACACACACACACACACACAATCTTCAACCAGTTAGAGAAGGATGGAAGATTTTAAGGAGCACAGTTGATTTGTTGGTTCTAAGAATTTACCTTCATTTTCCAGACGAATCAAGATGATAGTTACACCAATCTACTAAAGCCAAAATAATACTTTTGTCAGTGGCAGTCAAGGTACTGAAGGAATGCAATCTTGTTTTATCTTTTCTGGAAATCTGCTGTTGATTAATCAAAGTCATTCAGTAGATGTTAACTGTGTTTCCCTGTGTCTCATTATTCAGACATTGGCACAGCAAACTACACACCTAGTTTTGCTGCTGTAATTTGTAGAGTTCAAACGGCTATGCACATTATTTTATAAACTTCTCCTCAACAAAGAACTACTATAAAAAATTCCAGGGCTGGGGGTCGTACAGTAGCACAGCGGGTTAGGCACACATGGCGTAAAGTGCAAGGACCGGCTCAAGGATCCCAGTTCCAGCCCCAGGCTCTCCACCTGCAGGGGGTTTGCTGCTTCCAAAGTGATGAAGTGCCAGGCTAGCTTCGCAGGTGGGAGACGGACGACCAGGGACTCATGGCTGAGCTTGGCAGCAGTATCTCTTTATTCATGTGAAACACAGCACAATCTAAGCCATCTAAACTATATACATTCACAATCCTGTCCTTATATTTATACTCGCCAAGTAGTGTGTAAACAGGATGTGATGTAGAAAGGGTGGAGCGAAAAGAGAGTGGTGAAAATCAGGGTGTGACAAGGAGAGGGGGCGGAGCAGAAAGACATCATGAACCCTTGGGGATTAAACCAATGCCCTGCAGGCAGGGTGGTGCTTAGTTAACAGTGGTTATGTAAATAGAATACAGAGTTCAGCAGGGGGGATTAGACCAATGAAACAGAAGGGGTCTTAGAAGCAGAATTAGAAGCAGACCAACAGTGAAGCAGGTCTGCAGGTGTGTATCTTTCTCTCCCCCTCTGTCTCCCCTCCTCTCTCCATTTCTCTCTGTCCTATACAACAACAACATTGATGACAACAATAACAATAGAAATAACAACAAGGGCAATAAAATGGGGGGAAAAATGGCCTCCAGGAGCTGTGGATTTGTAGTGCAGGCACTGAGCCCCAGCAATAACCCTGGAGGCAAAAAAAGAAACAAAACAAACTCAGGGCTGAGGAGCTATTTCACTATTAGGTCACAGAACTTGTCCTCAGAGGCCCCAAGGTCCTCTGGCTTGATCACTGCCACTAGTGTGATT
This sequence comes from Erinaceus europaeus, assembly GCF_950295315.1. Taxonomy (NCBI): domain Eukaryota; kingdom Metazoa; phylum Chordata; class Mammalia; order Eulipotyphla; family Erinaceidae; genus Erinaceus; species Erinaceus europaeus. The sequence continues at coordinate 2,318,200 of NC_080170.1, read as the reverse complement.
CCAAAGCTGAATGTTGTTCTGGTCTTCCATTCTTTGTCTTTTCTGAAAATAAACACACAGGGGCCAGGGAGCTAGCTCACTAGGTAAGATGCGTGCCTTGCCATGCATGTGGTCCAGCACTGAATGGGACTGAAGGGAGCTTTAGTGATAGTGTGTCTCTTCTTTCTCTCTTTCCTGTGCATTTCTGAATAAACATGTCCATCCCCTCATGGTGAAATCAGACATGTATAAGCCCTGGCTCCAGAAATAAAGCTTTTTAAATTTAAAAAGTAATTTTAATGGGTTCAGGAGGTAACACACCTGGTCAAGTATATTCGTGATAGCACACAAAGACCCAGGTTCAAACCCCTGATCCTCACCTGCAGGGGGAAAGCTTCATAAGTGGTGAAGTAAGGCTGCAGGTGTCTCTGTCTCTTTCCCTCTCTATCTCCCCCTCTTCTGAATTTTTTTTTTCGGTCTCCAGGGTTATTGCTGGGGTCCAGTGCCTGCACCACTAGTCCACTGCTCCTGGAGACGACTTCCTCCCTCCTTGCTTCCCCTGTTGTTTTATCATTGTTGTGGTTATTATTATTGTTGTTGTTGCTGTTGTTGGATAGGACAGAAAGAAATTGAAAGAGGAGGAGAGACAGAGAGGGAGAGAGAAAGACAGACACCTGCAGACCTGCTTCACCGCCCATAAAGCAAATCCCCTGCAGGTGGGGAGCCAGGGGTTCGAACTGGTATCCTTACGCCGGTCCCTGCCCTTCACACCATGTGTCCTTAATCCACTGTGCTACTGTCTGACTCCCCCCTCTCTTCTTAATTTCTTGGTATCTATCCAATAATAAATAAAATTATAATTATAATAAAAATAAACTTTAAAATGATGGCAGGGAGTTTACTGTTTTATTTGTAACGCTTGTGTATTAATGAGAGAGAAGTAGAACATGGTTCCAGTCTATGCAATGTTGGGGATTGAACTCAGCGCCTCACACATGCAAGTCCAGAGCTCTACCCACTGTGAACCTCCCTAACCATTATCCTTTCCTTTTAAAGGAAATGGTGATTGCATCCACATAGCAAATATATATATAGTCTGTCCTCATGTGTTTTTGATAGATACTTCCACAGTGGATGACGGAACGACAAAACACATCCTATGTTTTAAGTACAGATCTAAGACACAAAGAAATGTGTATATAGCTTTGCTTGGTGTCAGCTCATGTCCTGCGCTTCACTTGTGGCCATCTGCCTGCTTCTGTTTCTCTGCAGCCCAAGCTGGCCTTGCTGGAGGTCCCGTGATGCTGTGCAAAAGTGCCAGAGGTGAGGGGGTTCCTTTACCGTCTCCCTGTTTCCATGAACAAGTCTCAGGCTCTGGAAAAGCGTGCTTCCTATTTCAGCGTACCCTCAGCAGACTTCCTTATTCAGAGATGTTTCTAACCTGCTGTTCTTTAATACTAATGTATTTTAAGTCTCTTTCATATAATAGCCTTGTAAATAAAACCAGCCATGTAAATATAAGACTTTGTTTTACTCCAAATGCTTTTTGTACATATTTAAAGAAGAAACAGACATTTTGCCATTGCATTTGGCCCAAGTAGATATGCTCCACTGTCGTGCTCAGCCTTGTTTTGTTGTTCATGCCACGACTCTCTATTGCTATTATATAGGGTGTTTTTATTTTCTCTCCAGCGCTAAGAGTACCTCACAGGTGCCCCTATTTAGAAAGTTTCAGATAGCAACAATCATTCACTTGGAAGTATGTACTCAAAACCCTCATATGTGGTATAGAATTGTTAATTACAACTAAACATTGAAGCACCACTTTACTTTTGCTGAATACTTCAAGACTATTCTCTTTTTTGGTCACATTTATACAAAGCATACGAGTAAATGTTCAGTTCTGTTAAGCTTATGCTTAAAACTGGGAAACCAAGAAATAACATAAAAATATTGAATAACAAACAGAGAAGGAAAACAGAGACTTTGGAACTTGGAAGAAGATGAGAAGTTTGCTGTGCCAATGTTTCCACTGGTACCTGATCACTCTACACACAGAGTGCCTTATTGCGTGGCAGTAAGAAGAGAGAGGGTGGTCCAAGAGATACAGGCAAGAAAAACAAAGAAAGTGAGAATATTAAGGACTGTGTACCCTCTACTTTGACCAAAACACTCTTAACAGAAAGTATCTTGCTATGGCAACCACTGAGTTTGAGTAGATTAGATTGAGTTATTCAAAATCAATATTATCCAGTCAGTGTTTTTTTTTTTTTTTTTTTAATATCTAAACTTGGTAAGGCAAGTGAAATTTAGAACACATGCCATATAAAGCCTAGCAAATTGAGTTCAAAGGATTGGCTTCATCCATTCTTTGACTACTTCGTTGGTCTGCTTCTAAATTCTGCTTATAAGACCTTCTGTTTTGATCATCACATTAGGTTCACTTGTATTGATTAACACTGTGGTCTATTTACATAATCATTATTTTCACTGGTTTAATCCTCACTGGTTAGTGTGTTTTTTTCTTCTCCCCACTCCATCCTACATACTTCCTCTTCCTGACACTTCTGCCTCAGGAGCTATATAGGAAAGGATTGTAATTAGAGAATACATAGCTTGAACTGCATTCCTCATCAATAAAGACTGAACTGTGTTCCCAGCTCAGCCATGAGTCCCTGGTCATCTCTCTCTCACCAGAGAAGCTAGCCCAGCATCTTGCGCCCTGAACAGGAACCTAATCCGCCCATCCACCAGATAAGTAAAGCCGTTTGGCTACCTATACACTATGGGCTGCCTTTCTACTTATGAAGAGTTTTCCCAAAGCCTCTACTGTTTCTTCATGAGACAGTTTCTCTGTCTCTGGAACATTTTGCTCTAGGCCACACTTTGGATCCCTGACTGGGAACTTTGGTTCCTTCTGACTGTGATCGCAGAGATTGGAAGATGCATGGAGATTTCCCCTGGGACTTTCTGGACTTCCTCTCCCATGTTTCCCATGGAGAAAGACTACTCTAAGTTGAAGAGAATTCTCCAGTATCCTGGCAGTCCCCAAGAATAGAGACACATGGTTAGTTCTACCCTCCTGATTCCATTCTTTCTTTGATGGGAAGATGTTTTTAAAAATGGATGCCTGCAGCAATCCAGCAGGAACCATCAGAAGCACCCTAAATGGAATTTCAAAGAGCTTTGAGAACTAGGATGCCCTCTGGGGACTCATGATGCTACATGGTGAGATCTGGACAATCTGGTTCAAGGTGAAAGAAGCAAAAACTGCCTACCGCTCTTCTCTGGATTCCCCCCTAGTTGTTCTCTCTGAATATCTTAAGTTTGCTGTCTGCTTTCAGTTGTGTTTCATAAAAGAGTGATTTGAATGATTGAATTTTTGTATGGCATTGACTTAAAAAAATTCTGGATGCAGCCATGATTTCTAGAGACATCCAGAAACAGTCCAAAAAATTGTTTTCTCTCTTTTGATTTTTTATATCTTGGAAACGTTTAATCCTGAAAACTGTATGAGTATGGGCAGGGTAGATAGCAAAATGGTTATGTTAATGATTCTCATATCTCAGGCTTCTAACCATGGTTCTTCTATAGAGCTTATGCTGTTTAAACAACCTTAAAAAGTTTTGTTTCACAAGTAAGTAAATTACAGTTGTTGTCTTCACATGAAAAAGTATCTACTCAAATGCAATCCCCAGAAATCCATTTGGACCCCTGTTCTCTGACATCGCCCACAAGGCATGACTACAGAAGCCCCCCCTCCCCCTGAAACCAATGATGTGACCTGGCACGACCTGAAGAAACTGATTCACAGACTCCAAAGCTCACTCTCTACAGAAAAGCAGAATTACAGTGGTTGACCTTCCCCATTGAGACAGACGTGCAGCATTTCATCCCCTGGCATTTCTTCCGTGGTCATCTGCTTTGGAATGACACTTCTATTGGACTTACTGGTACACCTGTTGGACACTTTACACAACTTTACAGCAGATTCCTTTTATGCTGCTGGGTTTCTCAAAGACTGACCGCAGCAGTCCATGGACTTTGCAGCCAGAGCCTTGGGACTCTATAGGACACACCCACTCTCCTGCAGGCCCTGCCCCCAGAGACAGGAAACCCCCTCCTCCTTACTAGGTCATTCCCATAGAGGCAGGAAACGCCCTTTGAGGCAGGAAATGCCTCCAGAGGCAAGAGATGCCCACAGAAGCAAGAAACACCCTTTCACCTGTTAGGCACTGCCCTTTGAGGCAGGAAACGGCCCTTCAGGCCTCCCCTTGGCATCACACTGGTTCTTGCTGCTCTCCTATTTGTTCCTCCATGTCTTGTGCCAGTTCCTTTGAAAATGCCTGTACAATATAGGTTTCTGTTCACCCCACACTCCTGATACTATGGCCATTAGTCAAAAACAAAGGGGGAAATGTTGGTATGCTTCTAAATTCTGCTTATAAGACCTTCTGTTTTGATCATCACATTAGGTTCACTTGTGTTGCTTAACACTGTGGTCTATTTACATAATCATTGTTTTTCACTAGTTTAATCCCCACTGGTTCCCACAATTTTTCCTACTCCCCACCCCCTATCCTATGTACTTCCTCTTCCTGACACTTCCACCTCAGGAGCTATATAGGAAAAGATTGTGATTAGAGAATATATAGCTTGCACTGCATTCCTCATGAATAAAGTTTGAACTGCGTTCCCAGCTCAGCCATGAGCCCCTGGTCATCTCTCTCTCACCCAAGATGCTAGCCTGGCACTGATTGTCTTTGTAACACTCCTAATCTATAGATTATGATACTGGACTGGAAGGAACATTAGTCGATCACTATCTTGACAGTAAACACAGAATCAAAATCTAAAAAAATTGTCTCCAATAACCTGTGTTGAATATGAGTTTTGATTTACTCCATACTTTTGTGAAACATCAAACTGTTTCACTGTTATTTCAGTTTTAGTTGAAAGACAGTTCTGTGAGACCAGCACTGGGTTCCCCTGTAAGCCAGCATAGCAGACACTGCTTCCTCCATCGCCATTAAAGAGCACTGCCCTGTGCTATCTAGGTCCAAGTGCAAGTTGTCAACATAAGTGAGAGTTTCCTAGCTCCAAAAACTACTCAACACAGATAGGTGTGTGTGGTGGGGTGGAGGGTGGGGGTAATAACTTACAGATAACAAGAAAATAAATTCCGTTTGGTACCTAAATTGGCCTACCTTCTCAGTGACCATTTTCTCCATTTGCCCCTCTTTATGTAGAGGGTGAGAGACAAAAGGTGAGAAAGAGGGAAAAATAAAATGAGAGACACCTGCAGTACTGCTCCACTGCTTGTGAAATTTACTCCCTGTAGGTTGGGACTGGGGGTGGGAACCTGGGTCCAGGAGCATGGTAACGGGCACATTCTACCATGTGAGTCACCACCAGGTCCCTTTCTTCCCTGTATTTTAAAATCTGTTGAAACTGAATCAGCAGGGCAAGTTGGTGGCACACCTGGTTAAGTGCACACATTACTGTGCATAAGGATCCAGGTTCAAGCCCCTGGTCCCTCCCTGCAGGGGGGAAAGCTTCACAAGTGGTGAAGTTGAACTTCAGGTGTTTGTCTGTTTCTTTCCCTATCTCCCCATCCCTTCTCAGTTTCTGTCTCTATCCAAAAATTAGAATTAAAATAAAGAAAAACTGAACCAGCCTACCATTCCAGGAATGCTTACAGACATTCTAGGAATCATGAGCTTTATCCTGATTTTCTCCTCAGAGTTTCACCCAGATCATGACTTCCTAGTTTGTCACTTTATTTAGCACCGTGGCACCCTGCCTGGATTCTGGGTTTGCTTGCTGTGAGTCTAGAGCAAAGATGCAGAGAAAAAGTATTCATTCCCCCCACCCAAGGCTTCTCCTCCAGAGCACTTCACCCCACCCCCCTCATCTAGCATATACTCTGTGTAGCATTCTGGTGAGAGATGGAACGGGGCCAAGATTTTACAAGCTCTCCTTTTCATTCTTATGGGTTAAATGAGACGCATGATAGTCCACGTGGCAGATGCTGGAGTGGAGATTAAAATGAAACATTGGGTATAAAGTGCTGAGTCAGGGTTGATCGCTCAGAATCACATCGCATGATAAATACATAGATACGTGTTGCTATGATGATCTGGTTTACAGTTTTTTCTAGACTATCTCTCCTAGTCATATGGTTCTGAGGCCTGGGAAGACTGCTGACTAGGCAGGGTGCGCACCTGGCCCTGGTTCCAGCCCTGGCACCACATGGAGATGCCATCACACCAGGAGAGGCTGTGGCTCTGTGAGGCCTCCATGTCTCTGTCACTCTGCAACTACCGATTTCATGAAACCTTCTCAGCCTAAGAATGGTGGCATCACACATTCCTGAGGCTCTCCCCAAACACACGTACACCCATGTCCCACAAGGAAAAGTAAAATGTATTGAATATAAAAATCTAGCAGCCTGCCTAATAGCAGTGGGTACTTAAAAGTAAAAAAAAAAAAAAAAAAAAACACAAAGAGATGAGTGGGTAAAGAGGCTGTGTTCTACATACACAGTGGAATACTACTCAGCAATGAAAAGAGGATATCTTGACAATCAGGACAAGTATAGATGCTGGCAGGGGTGCTAGAGAACTAAATAATATGGATAAAGGTAAAAAAAAAAGTGACCCTTAGCCTCTGACAATAAAATGAAGAGGGAGGAAATGGAACAGGTACAAGGATTGGTGGTGGGTGGTGTGTGATCTCTGATCTACGCAGCTTCAATGTGCTAAGTAGGTGCTCAGTTGAACCCCTGAACCCATATGGTGCTGTCAGCCAACAATCACACCTCTGTAGAGAAGATTAATGACGCATTTAACTGCTAATTCGTGCCAGTACAACCATCATTTGTATTGATCAAGCCAAATGATCTTATACTTTACTCACCATGTTTGAGGAGGTGGCAGGAAACTGATCCACATGAATTCCAACATTTCCCATTATTTCTTTAAAGTTCAAAGCGGGGGGGGGGGCGTTATGTGGCAAGATATGACCAAAGAAACAAATGAAAAAGATGGCTTAGTGGAATGTGGCATTGGACAGTACTTATTATGTCTGTCTTGTGTCTCTCTTCTTAGCTCATCAACACTGAAGACCAACTGACCCATAGTGAAGACTGGAGATCTTGGGACCACACGTCAGAGCAGGTCTGCTGTGGTACGAGTAAAGCAGTGTCTTTGGGATCACATGTACCGTCCAAGGCACAGAGGCAGTGTTGGACAGAAGGACACACTGAAACTGGAAGAGGGACCACTGCAGTGACCCTGCTGGCAGCTACAGAGACTAAAGCAGGTCTTATTCAGAGGGTTCCATATTGCATTAGAACACCTGTTCCCCTCACCTGCTACAATAGCCTTTAAATAGACTACATTCTCCAGCTGTGATGGTTCTGGGGGGGGGAGGGCGACACATGCCCACCACTTTCCAGAAGGCACAGTTTCAAATAGAGAAAAGTAAACAAAAGCAGCCTCACACCACAGCAGGATAAAGCCACGGAGATGCCACTGTTTCCCGAGGCTTTGGCTAGTACTGCATCCATTTCCTGGTAATGCATTTATATTCTCTGTGACTGCTACTATGTCTTGTGCTACTTTTTAATCATGTAAGTTTTATTTGAATTTGTTCTTATAAAGACATCCTAAGGAAATACTCTTAAGGAGAAAATAGCAAACCTGCTACTATCCTAATTGCCTCATATTTAAAGTGTGGCATGTACAAGCTGAAACCTCCTGTGAAGAGTCCTTTTCCCAAGTTACCTCTTTTATTAGTTTGGCAATAAAAATGATTGCAGCTTAAGAAAGAATCACATTATCACAGCACAATTATGGAAGGACACTCACTGTGACTACATAAGCAACACTTCATTTCAAGGTTAAACTCAAGGTGAAAAGATTAAGAAATTATCGGCAGTTTAAGAACAGCTCAAATAAATATATTGGAAGGCAAACCCATTCTAATTGCATACTGTTAGCTGATTTCCAATTGTTTTAGTCAGGTGCTGATCTAACCAATCACAGGAGTAGACGAGAACATTAAGCCCAAGAAGGCACATAAAGTAGACCTTTGAACAACAATGAACCAGTGATAAGAACTTTGAGATGCAGTGACTTTTAAACAATGGCCAAATAAGCTCCCAATAAAATAAATCAAAGAAGGGAGGAGGTTTAATGGCTTTTTAATGAGCCTAATGTTTTCTGTTTTAATGAGCCCTCTTACCTTGGCTTTAATCATTTTATGAGAATGTGAAATGATTGAGAAATGACTTTCATTAATTCACTTTTCAGTTCAGTCTTCCCACACGCCATTATACCTCAGTGGCTAGTGTGAGTCAACTTGGAGAAGTAGAAACTAGATTAAGAAGACAAGGTTGGTGTATAATCAGAAGGTTAAAGAATAGGAAATCTGGGGCCAGGTGGTGGCACACCTGGTTAAGCGCACACAGTATAGTATGCGAGGACCCAGGTTCAATCCTCTGCCCACTTGCAGGAAGAAAGCTTCGCAAGTGGTAAAGCCGGGCTGCAAGTGTTTCTCTATCTCTTTCTCTCACTCTATCCCCCTCTTGCCCTCTCAGTTTCTCTCTGTCTCTATCTAAAAATAAAATAAATAGATTAAAATAAAAAATAATTAAAAACAAAGCTGTAAAAAAAGTAATAGGAACGCTATCAGGGGAGGGGATGGGATACAGAGCTCTGGTGGTGGGAATTGTGTGGAGTTGCACCCCTCTTATCCTATGGTATTGTCAGTGTTTCCTATTATAATAATAATAATATAATACAATAAATATAATAATAGTAATTTTTATAAATTTTTTGTTAAACAATTTTATAAAATTGAAAAAACAGACTAGGTTGGAATCTAAATTCAGACAGACACCATATGTCAGCTGGTGATACTACCTCATTTTACACAGAAAGCACACCACGCGCGCGCGCGCACACACACACACACACACACACACACACACACACACACACACATTTTAGCACCAGTGCAAAGCGAAAATTAATTAGGATCACTTGTGAACTTCCAGAGATGTGACTATGTAGAAAGAGCCATTTCCGGGAGTCCGGTGGTAGCGCAGCGGGTTAAGCGCACGTGGTGCAAAGTGCCAAGGACCAGCTTAAGGATCCCGGTTTGAGCCCCCAGCTCCCCACCTGCAGGAGAGTCTCTTCACAAGCGGTGAAGCAGGTCTGCAGGTGTCTATCTTTCTCTTTCCCTCTCTGTCTTCCCCTTCTCTCTACATTTCTCTCTGTCCTATCCAACAACGAAGACATCAATAACGACAACAATAAAACAGTAAGGGCAACAAAAGGGAATAAATAAATAAATATTAAAAAATCTTTAAAAAAATAAAAAAGAGCCATTTCAGACCACTCCTCTGTTAAACCAGGAAAAAAAAAAAAAAACACCTAAAACCCCACGAAAATACAACCAGGGTTTTTGTTTGTTTGTTTTTCAGAAACTCACTAAGCCACAGATGAATATAGACATGTGACCAGTGGGTGGGAAGGGGTGAGGAACTCATGAGGCCGTACTTGGTGATGGCTGGTTCTGAACCTGGAGTGAAGAGGAATTTCCTGTGGTGGAGAAGACAAGGGGTAACACTCTGGTTCTTTTCTTAAAATTTAATGTATTATCTTTATTTATTCATTGGATAGAGGTAGAAATAGAGAGGGCAGAAGGAGCTAGAAAGGAAGCTTCACTACTCCCAAGATTCCCCCTGCAGGTGGGGACCAGGAGCTCAAACCCGGGTGCTGGGTGCTTGTGCACTGTAACATGTGCTCAAGCAGGTGTGCAACACCTGGCACCCCATTCTGGTTCCTCTTCGGAGTCCATCTTCCCTAGATCACTGGATCTGAGTCCAATGGTCCAATGCTGAGCAGCATGTAGATTTAGAGACCGGATCATAGGGAAAGAATTTGGGGTCTAGCCCCAAGCTATCAAGTGCCTGTTTGGGGAACAAATCCTATCCCTCCTTCAGTCTATTTTTCCCCTTACCTTATCTCTGTTATCTCTACCATCTCTGTAATCTCTTTTATCAATCTTATCTTCAATCTCTGTTCTCTCTTTATCTCTTAATCTGCAGGGGGTTTGCTCCATAAGTGTTGTTTTTGCCGGGCTGGCTTTGCGGGCAGGAGACAGAGAGGACCAGAGACCCATGGCTGAGCGGAGAAGCAGTATTTCTTTATTCACGAGTGAGCGGGGATATGGTTCAAAAAAAACTAATCTAATCTAATCACAACCCCTTTCTTTCCTGCCTCCTTCTCCTCCTGCATCTTTCTCCTCTGGCGGAAGAGTCAGGAACAAAGGAAATACCTAAGATAGGGGGCAGGAGAAGAAAGAAGCAGGAACCAATGATAACTAAACCAAATCTTCCAGAGGCGAGGGGTGAGGGAGACCAAGCCAATATCCCAGAGGCAGGGGGATGCCCAGCCAACAGCGGACGTGCAAACAGAACACATAGCAAGCAATAGAAGCAAACCCAATGTGATGATAAAACAGAAGACTTCACAAGCAGAATCCAGAAGCATACCAACACATAAGAGGTGAAGCAGGTCTGCTGGTGTCTGTCTTTCTCTCCTTCTCTCTGTCGTCCCCTCCTCTCTTGATTTCTCTCTGTCCTATCCAACAACAACAAAAGCTATAACAACTACAAGAGCAACAAAATGGGAAAAGTGGTCTCCAGGAGCAGTGGAGACACCAAACCCCAGCAATACCCTGTTGGGGGAAAAAAAAAAACAAAAAAAAAAAACTACCAGCTAACTTCTCAGCAGCAAAACAAGGGTTATCATCAACTACCTTCCTTCACCTCAGAGATTCAACTAAAGGAAAAATAACTCTTAAAATTCACAGCTGTGACATCTGAAGTAACTCAGCCACAAGTAGCTCTAGGCAAGCTTGCTCAAGGGAGTGAAAAGATGTGAGGGGGTCGGGCAGTAGCACAGTGGGCTAAGCACAGTCGGTGAAGCAGGTCTGCAGGTGTCTGTCTTTCTCTCCCCTCTGGTTTTCCTTCCTCTCTCCATTTCTCTCTGTCCTATCGAACAACTACAACATCAATAACAACAACAAGAACTACAACAACAATTAAAAACAACAAGGGAAATAAAGGGGAAATAAATAAATATTAAATAAATTAAAAAAAAAAAGATGAGAAAGACGTAGCCTGTAAGATCATAATGGGAGGTTGGGTTGTGTCAAAGGCTTTCTCTGCATCTATTGATATGATCATGTGGTTTTTGGTCTTGTGTTTATTGATGTGGTGGATCATGTTGATTAATTTACGTATATTCAGCCAACCTTGCATCCCTGGGATAAATCCCACTTGGTCATGATGAACAATCTTTTTAATAGACTGCTGTATCTAGTTGGCTAGAATTTTGTTCAGTATTTTAGCATCTCTGTTCATCAAAGATAAAGGTCTGTAGTTTTCTTTTTGTTGTATCCCTGTCTGCTTTTGGTATGATCCCTTTATGATCAAAATGATACAAACTTTAGTCCCCTTAATCTTATATCTCAACTATACCAAGTTACAGGAACCCTCTAGAACTGCTGGTGGGAATGTAAATTGGTCCAACCCCTGTGGAGAGCAGTCTGGAGAACTCTCAGAAGGCTAAAAATGGACCTACCCTATGACCCTGCAATTCCTCTCCTGGGGATAGATCCTAAGGAACAAACACATCCATCCAAAGATTAGTGTACACCTGTGTTCATAACAGCACAATTTGTAATAGCCAAAACCTGGAAGCAACCCAGGTGTCCAACAACAGATGAGTGACTGAGCAAGTTGTGGTCTATAGATACAGTGGAATACTACTCAGCTATTAAAAATGATGATTTCACCCTTTTCAGCCGGTCTTAGATGGAACTTCAAGAAATCATGTTAAGTGAAATTATTCAGAAGCAGAAGGATGAATATGGGATGAGCTCACTCTCAGGCAGAAGTTGAACAACAAGATCAGAAGAGAAAACACTCAGCAGAGCTTGGACTTGAGTTGGTGTATTGCACCAAAGACTCTGGGGCAGGGGGAGAGTTTCATGATGGCAGAGGAAGACCTCGTGGGGGTTGTATTGTTATGTGGAAAACTGGGAAATGTTATGCATGTACAAACTATTGTATTTACTGTCAACTATAAAATATTAGTCCCCAGTAGTCAGATGATAGTGCAGTGGGTTAAGCGCAGGTGGCGCAAAGCGCAAGGATTGGTGAAAGGATCCTGGTTCAAGCCCCCGGCTCCCCACCTGCAGGGGACTTAATTCACAAGCAGTGAAGCAGGTATGCAGGTGTCTGTCTTTCTCTCCCCCTCTCTGTCTCCCCTTCCTCTCTCCATTTCTCTCTGTCCTACCCAACAATGACAACAACAATAATAACTACAACAACAATAAAAAATAAAAAAAAAATTAGTCCCCTAATAAAGAGAAAAATAATAAGCCAGGATCAGAATAAGGGGCATCATCTTGCTGTTCCAGTTCTCTATTTCTCTCTTTAGTTTGAAGCCAGGAGGTCTGACCTCAGTTTCCAGAGGCAGTGGTGTCACCATGAGAATAACAGCCTCACTCTCTGCTGAATCACCTCAAAGCTGAGTGACATCAGGGTTTCAGGAACCACAGAATCACTTAAATGATCTACAATATGTCCTAATCAATGCTACAAAGTTATGTTAAAAATATATCTTGCATCATTAGCAACATATGAAAACAAAAAAAAAACCAAAATACTGTTTAAAAGAATATAGTTTTGATGAGGCTGAGGGGTAGTACAGTGAATAAAGCATGGATCCTCAAGCATGAGTTTCAAGGTTTAACCCCAAGCATCACGTACGCCAGAGTGATGTCCTGGTTCTCCCTCTTTCAAAAATAAATAAATAAATCTTTTCTTTAAAAAAAAACTGTATATTTGATATAATCCATAATTAAAACCACATTAGGGAGTTGTAATTTGATACATGTAGCACAATATTTGATCCATGTAACATAAAACCTAGGAAAAATATTAAATAAATTCTTTATACATTAAATAAGATATAACATCCTAAACTATTAGCAAATTGTCTAAAGGAAGAAATCTTACGAGGCAAGCAAATTAAAAAAAAAAGATGATGTTCTCTAATATAGCAATCTGTGCACTTTATAATGATTAGCAAAAAATCAACTCTTACTAATTTGGGTTAAATCATTTTTTAAAAGATACTATGTGACATATTGTCGGGAAACATTCAAGAACTATGTTAAAAAGCCTGGGTAAGGATAAAGGCACTTGTAGAACCAAGGCCATGCACCATATCAGTGCAATGAGAACAGCCCAAGCTAGTGCAAGAGTGAACTCTAGAACTTCTCCAACAGAATCAGGTACGTTGTCCAGCCACTACAGCCACATTCAGAGCCAGTCAGGAAGGTGATTATGACTGCTTTGATGGCTGCCCTCACAGCCAAGAAAAGACTCTCGGCATTTTCAGTACCAGCATCTCAGTAGGGATTTGAAGTCAATTTTGAAACTGGCCACCGTTCATCCAGCGGTCTGCTTCCTAGTTGTGAGGGGACTACAAAAATGAGCATCTGACATTTTCCACCTGCTGCATGGAGAGTGAATTGTCCTCGCACAAAATAAAACTGAAAGAGAATTACACACAAGAAGCTAAACGGTTTCCAGTTGTAAGTTGTAATTAGTCTCGTGGACCCTTGGTTTCCTCACTGAAAACGCCAGCTTTGCCTCCTGCAACGTCTAGGTTGTCAGTCGCCCAGTATCATACACTGCAAGTGTCCCACTGGTCCTCTGAAAGTCCAGGCAAGTCCACGTCTGAACTGTGTCTCCCCCCCACTTCCCACAAGAGTCCTTCCCTCATGCCCCATCCCTCCCTCCTGTCAGGACAGAGTTCGGGTTCTGCTAGAATTTTCTGTGCCCTCCACACCCCATATACTCCAGAGATGTCACGTCTGCGGTCTAGCCATACTAGTGAAATTCCTGCCATATCTACCATTTCATTCCTCCCTGGACATTTGTTGGTTTGTTATTTACTCAGCCCCAAAAATTTGAACTCTGAGTGTTGCCAGTGTTTTCCCTAAATCGTATGAGAGCTCGCACCTATCCAGTTTAGTAGCAAAAGAGAAATATCCCTCTCAACTAGGTTTTGGTGCATTCTGACAGCCAACCATTTCCCTCTTCGCTACAAACCTTTCTTCCTTTATTTTCCTAGACTTCAGATCATTGTGTGTTTGCCTCTTCACAAAATCCTCTTTTTTTTTCTTTCTTCCCAAGGCATTCTTCAGCCTCCTGATTCGTTCAACATTATCTATGAAGACTTTGTAGCAAATGAACTCAACCAGGTTTGCCACTCCCTGTCCATCTTTGAACACTTTGTATCACCTGTAACTTGTTACTTCATGTGGTCCTTGTCACTGAGGAATCTCTGAAGTGACCCTAAGCCCCCATATCCAACTAGACTCCCCCCATCACCACCTCCACTACTGATAACACCTCACAGTACATTTAATGCAAACCATGTGCTTCTGAGTGCTAGAGTAATAACTATCCCAACAGTCCCACTGAGAAGCATCTCTCTCTCCCTGTCTGGCAGGCATTCCTGCACCTGCACCACTGAACACTAACCCATCCCAACTGACCTGCCACCTTTAACCATAACTAGCTACCCATCCCACTGAGTCACCTGTGGAATACTTTCTGCCCCCCATTCTCTCCTCTGTGCTGTTGGCCTTTCTGTTAACTAACCTTACTCTGTTCTATCATCTGTCTACAAAGTGGTTCTGAGTAGTCACTCTGTTGAGTTTCAGGCTGGTCTATCGGTGTGCAGGCTGACAAATTTAGAAAGCATGATGACTGTGAAATGCAAATTCCTCTTTGCTGCTTGAAGCCCATTTAATACAAGCTTAATGTCTTAAATATCTGATCTTATATTAACATGGAGTAGGCATCTGTTTTTAAACCTGCTAATGTTACTAGAGCTTTCAAATCACATTTTGGTGAAAATAAGAGTTTTGAAAAAACTAATACCTGGAATGGTGTTATGTTTCCATCAGTGGAATATTCTTGAGAAATATCCAGTTAAATAAGGAATTTCTTTAACAGAGGATTCATTAAGTATAATGTGAAAATAATTAAAGAGGGTATATGATCTTTATTGTTTCATGCACATATCTAATATTGGAGCATCTTCGATTACAGCATAGCTAATTAACATATTTAGAATAATTTTAATATCATTTGAAAACCTCATTCTGTGCATTTTCACTAGATGTTAATAGTGCTTGGGTGTTTCTTTGACTTCCTTTTTCTGCTTGCAGCGAATGAGGATAGATAGCCCATGCTAGTAATTGTGTCTTCTCTCAAAACATAGTTCTTATGTAATTTAAAGCACATCTATGAAAGTATTTGTAATTACTTACATATAGTTGGAGACAGTCATCTGTTTTCCCCATTATAATATATTTTGTATACAAATAAAACTTGAGCCAGAGTCTGTATTTTACTAGAGGCTTGCTGATTATTCTCAGGATATTTTTTCTGAAATAATCTTGTAGAAATGACCACGTTTCTTGGTTTCTAACACTGGGGGCTGCCATGATGGACTTGGTACTAGTATCTGAAGCCTGAGAAAGTGTCACTTTTTCTTGTTGGAGGGAAATAAATGTTGGCTCGTGATTTATGGGAAATTACAATAATAACAATAACTTGTGGCACCAGCTAACCCAAATACACCATTCTGGATATTTACTTTTTTATAGAGACTGAAAGAAACTGAGAGAGAGGAGGAAGAGAGATAAGAGAAAAAGTGAGACCTGCATAGCTTCCCAAGCAGGTAGGGGCCAGAGGCTCAAACTCATATCTTTTTCCAAGAATACTCCTATGCTCTACTGGCTATGCCACTGCTGGGCCCTGATACCATGTTTTGACGACTAATAGTTGAAATTTTTAGGGAGTCGGTCTGTAGCATAGCGGGTTAAGCGCACATGGCACAAAGCGCAAGGACCGGCATAAGGGTCCCGGTTCCAGTCCCCGGCTCCACCTGCTTAACCCACTGCGCTACCGCCCAACTCCCAATGACAGAGTTTTATCTCTTCTTCTCTCAGGTGGAACTCTGATTCTACTTCATGTGAAAGAAATAAAATGAGCCCTTAAAGTTAAATTCCACTATAAGCAAAAACACATTCCTTAAGAACATGACAACAGACAGACCTGTTGAAGGCATCCGAAGCATGGCCCTCAGACAGCCCTACAGAGGGGTCTGGGAGACAGAACACTGTGACAGAACCAGGAGGCAGTAAAGGGAAGACTCGCTTTTTATATAGGTTTTGTTTCCGTTGGCTAGTTTAGTTAGTTTATTCAAGCACATGTTTGTTCTCCCAAGTCTCGGTATTTGAGGTCTTCAGAAGGAAAGCCCATGAAACTCTTTCTATCCACCATGAAGTCAAGTATGTAATATTCTTTTGATGGTGTTCTCAAGGCCTGACTTAGACTTCTTTCCCAGTGTCCTTCAGGAAATAGTGAAAGTCCAGAAGAAAACCAATTTCTGAAGACACCAGCTGACAGTTTTGTGATTCTAAGTAGCTCCATTCTTCCCAAAGAGGAGTACACCCAGTCAGAAGGAGAATGAACCATGTCATTCACAGATTTCTTAGGGGATTTTTACATAAGATTGCAATGCTATGATTTAGAAGTAGAAGTGATCATCAGGGATCCTTGGATCCCTACTAGATTCTACTAGATTTTATAAACTGAAGAGAAGACCAAATGTTTGTAAAATCTTTCCTAGCATATCATATACATCTGAACAGGTGTCTTCAAAAACATATGCTGACCTTGTCAAATAAATTATAAAGATTATAAAATCTGGATAAGGGCAAGAGAACAGCATATATTAATGATGGCTCTTTTGGTCATTACCATGCCACCCCATCATTTTGGGCCCTAGTCAGGAAATCCTGGGATCCTTACATAGGTTTGAGGGGCCCAGAAGTCTAATAGATCCCTCTCTCCATCTTAGCTGGTCTCTTCCATCAGGAACAGCATCGTGGACCCTCCTGTGGGCCTCTACAGAAATTTGTCCTCAATGTGGAACACCAATGGTAAGGACTGCCCCACTCCCAGAAAGGAGGTTGGGTCAACATACTCTGCCACTCAAGGAAGATGGATTCTGAAATGAGTGCAGCCTAGAATGTTCCTAGCTATGACCACAGAATGCAAGCTCAGTATAGGGATTCAGAGGTTAAACAGGCTCCTGCTGTACTGAATATGGGCCCCAGATCAGGTCCATGGGATCGACTGTTAATGGCATTTTTATACTTCTCCCCTATTTGGGAGCTACTCTCTGCCCCAATCCAGCTTTCTAGTCCTATTTCCAACTCTGACACCATCTCCTCAGACAATACTCCCAGCCCACCTGCATGTTAGCTGTCAGACTCAGGCAAAAACCAGTAAAGTCATGGGCCTCTTGGAATAGACCTAAAGTAGACTACCTAGCATTTTCCAAAATGGAGGCCCCAAATCTCATCCACTTTACTGTTACTGTTAGGTTCTTGATTGTTACACAATTTGTTCTTCTTTACATCTTAATGGTATTTCAGCCACCATTTGCAGATGCTACCATGACACCATCCTGACCTCCCTGGGCAGACACCCTCACCCCTGTGTCCTGGAACCTCCCCTCCCCAGAGCCCTGCCCCACTAGGGACAGACAGACACAGGCTGGGGGTGTGAATCCACTTGCCAACACCCATGTCCAGCAGAGAAGCAATGACAGAAGCCAGACCTCCCACCTCCTGCTCCCCATGATGACCATAGGTCCATACTCCCAGAGGGATAAAGAACAGGAAAGCTTTCAGGGGAGTGGATGGGATATGGAACTCTGGTGTTGGAAATTGTGTGGGATTGTACCCCTCTTATCCTACAATCTTGTCGACCATTATTAAATAAATAAAAATAATCTAACCAACAATAAAATTAGATGGGGGTGGACAGCATAATGATTATACAAAGATACTCTCATTCCTGAGGCTCAGAAGTCCCAGGTTCAATCCCCCCACATAAACCAGAGCTTTGCAGTGCTCTGGTTAAATAAATGAATAAATAAATAAATAAATAAATAAATAAATAAATAAATAAATAACGTGGCTGTACTTAAGGGGCTGGGTGGCAGCACACTTAGTTGAGCACATGTTACAATGCACAAGGACCTAGGTTCAAGTCCCCAATCCCCACCTGCAGGAAGCGAGCTTTGCAAGTGGTGAAATAGGACTGTAGGTGTCATTTTGCCTCTCTTCCTCTCTATCTTCCCCTTCTGTCTCAATTTCTGATTGTCTCTATCCAATAAATAAATAAAGACAGTAATAATAAATTTCACAAAAAAAGAAAGAAAATCAACTTACATGATCCTTAGAATGCTCACTGTTTGGGTAGAAATAACAAGAATGGAATAGAATCTATAATTTTAAGGAGCTATAGTAGAGGTGCTTCCTACGTATGTTAAAGGAGAAAACAAAAGATGAAAAGACAAAGATACTCTCAATATCAGCCATCTAGTTGATGTTCAGTGAAATGAAACAGTGTGTGAAGGGGGCCAGGTGGTGGCGCATCTGGTTAAGCACACCCACTACAGTGCACAAGGACCCATGTTCAAGCCCCTGGTCCCCACCAACAGGGGGAAGTTTCAGGAGTAGTGAAGCAGGGTTTCCTACTCTACCTCTCACCTCGCCTCTCCATTTCTCTCAGTCTCTACCCAAAAAAGAGAGAAAGGAAGGAAGGAAGGAAGGAAGGAAGGAAGGAAGGAAGGAAGGAAGGAAGGAAGGAAACAGTATATTTGTGCTATGGTTTATAACAGTCTTTCTTCACATTATTAGTGTTGTGTAGTGAGGAGGGTCAGTTATTAATGAAATAAACTAGTTCAACCTGAAATGAGACCACAGGCAGGTAAGATAAAATCATACATATGTATGAAAGAGGTGTCCTTATATATTGCCCCTTTGTGATTTAACTCCTCCTCAGCTATTTCCTAACCCAGAGTAACAGACAAAGACACCCTGAGTTTCAGAGCCCCTGGTCCTGCAGCGAACTTCCACATGGCATCAGACCTTGCACAAGCTCTGCAGAACACAATGGAATTAAGACTTGAAGAATCCACACAGGTCTTGAACTCTGTAGTTTTCTAACTGTTGCAATATACTTGGAGGCTTGTAAATCAATTTTCAGTGGCCCCTCTGTGTCCGCAGATACTAAGTAACCACAGATCAGAAATCATTCTGTGTGGTTGGGTCTGTGATGGCTGTCTATCCAATGATGATGAATGTCTACACATATTCATTTTTTTATTCTCATGATTCCCTAAACAACACTGTATAAGTATTTACATTGTATTAGGGTTTTCAAGATATAGATGTATAATCAATATTTAATTTTATATATAAAATATAATAAACTAATATATAATATAAAGTCATATGTATACATATAATTTCAGTATCCAAAAGGATGTGTACATGCATATGAAAATACCACACCATCCTACACTGGGGATTCGAGTATTTTCAGACTGGTAAAATGGGAGTTGTGGAGTCAGCCCTCCAGGGCACCAAGAGCTGGGAGTATATCCACATGAGTACCTGGACCATAGACACAAGCCCTGACGTTCTGAAATTTAGGGCTAGAGTTCCAGGAAGGGTGGCTTTCACAGAGTACTGTTCCTTAGCAGTTATTCTATATTTGTTTACCTTACCTGCTTTGTGTTGTCACTGAGTGATGTCAAGCCCTAATATTCCAGATAGAAATTAGATTAAATGCTCACTAGATTGAGTTGAAATGATCTCTCTTGAACTATGAAGCAAAAGAAGCATCAGCATATATTTCTTCTTGATTTTCCAATGGCAAGATTTTGTGCTGTGAGTTAAGATATATAGAGATAGATTAGGTAGGCAGGTAGGCAGACAGATGGGGTATATATGGATGGACAAACAGGTACATACCTGGTTACATACAGGAAAGCATGACAGAAAGATTGAGGTAAAGATACTTAAGTACATAAGTGAATGGAACAAGAACACTTATGTATTCACATTCTCTTAAGTGAAGTTTTGATAATTTTCTGAGTGACACTATATCAAGGGTCCTAAAAAATAAAGTTCTTCAAATTCAAAGTTCAATAAGAAGAAGCACTTAACTTATCTTGGGAGAGGTTACGTTTATAGTGTTTACAAATATTATCTTTGGGGGTCGGGCAGTAGCACCACAGGTTAAGCGCAGGTGGCGCAAAGTGCAATGACAGGCCTAAGGATCCCGGTTCGAGCCCCCAGCTCCCCACCTGCAGGGGAGTCACTTCACAGGCGGTGAAGCAGGTCTGCAGGTGTCTGTCTTTCTCTCCCCCCCTCTCTGTCTTCCCCTCCTCTCTCCACTTCTTTCTGCCTATCCAACAATGACAATGACATCAATACCAACAATAACAATAACTACAACAATAAAACAACAAGGGCAACAGAATGGGGGAAGCAAAAGAAAATCTCTTTGGGAGGAACAGATTAAGGTAAGAACATTGCTCTACTCTGCCTTTCAGTTGTGCCAGGAATTGAACCTGTAGCTCTGAGGCTTTAGCAAAGAAAGCTGTGCTCTAGTGGCTAAGCTTTACCCCTGGTACTACAGAGATTCTCTGGCCTTACACCTGCTTAAGTAAAATTGTAGTAACATTTGTGAGGGATATTCTGTGTCAGCCAGCAGGTATGGCAGCACGGCAAGGCGCCCTTTCTGGGCTGAATGTTTGGAAATGAAATGACAAGTGTGCAGAATGACTAAGCTAATGGTCCAAAGCCTGGAAAGTTGTGAAATAATCACCTCATTCATCATTTGCAAAAATAAAAATTTTCTCTTTTACATCAGGAAATTAGGTAGCTAGAGGCTGGAAGTACAAATCCATCTTCGACTAAGAAGGTATTAAAGGTCTCAAGAAAACAGTGCACCAGCCTCTTGTAAACCAGAGACAGAGAAGTGATAAACCCCATGAAAAATTCACCACCTGGGCTTCCCAGGTAGGCAGATTCACAGCGACAGCACACCAGCTTGGTCAGGAATTGCTGAGAGATTGAAAGCATACTTAAAGGATTTATTAAAGCAATCAAGGCAGCCTCAACTTCAGTTCCCATGATTGCAGGGGTTTTTATGGCCATGTGTCTAATCTTCCTGTGCTGTAACAGATAAGTTATGCTTTCAGCCGATTTGTGTACACAGAGTTTTCTCAATCTCCTCAAGTACTCTATCGTATGAAGGGACGATTTTGACTTACTAAGTGAAGCATTAATAGGCTGTCAGCAGCAAGACAGAACAGGCAATAAATATTAAGGCTTAATGTCCCAGTGATTTATGCTGTGGTGAATACTGGCCTAGATTACAAGGTACGATTATTATCTTTCATAATAAGAAATGATAGGAGAAACAAGGATGTTGGCAAAGGTAGCACTCTGGAGCTCTTTTTCAGGCAGGTTATTTTATTAGGATGTATTGGAGGTAAATTTTCATCTCCCAGACAGAAAAAAGTGATTTAAGTAGATGCTCAGTAAAGGACTGCTCTTCCTAAATAAAATCATTTTCTGAAGCTTGACAATTAGCCTTTTCACGTCTGCCCATCTCAGTCAAAGTGTTTCACAGAACAAATAATTCATTTGCCGAAGAGACTTGATGGAAGGAAAGCCAGCTTATAAAAGACCATGAGATCACTCATTTCTTATAGGCATCAAAGTTAAGGTCAATTTTATTTGTTGATTTGTTTTTACAGAATGGCAGAAGATCTTAGCATCCCAGACTTCCTGCCTCCACATATGCGACTAACCTTTATTTCTAGTTATCCGTTTTTGAGAAATGCATTACCTGAAAATGTGCATGCTAAAAATGACAAGCACTGTTGATGGTTTCTGTGGGGTCAAAATGCCAGGCAAATTCAGGTGGGTTTCCCTCGGGGGTTGTGTTTGTGTGAGAGTCATGGTGGAAGGCTCCCCTGGAGCAGGAGACCTACTCACAGTTCACTTGCACTGTAGCTGGAAGACCCTACTTCTTCCTGAAATACTCATCTGGGACTTTACTTGGCTCCTCATGGGATGATAAACCCAAAGACCCCAGTTCCTCATAACAGTGCTTCTCAAAACATGGCAGTATCTATTTCCACATAGACCTGAAAGAGATGCAGGCAGGCACAGAGGGTACTCAGGAAGGATGTTCTATGATACAGTGGTTAATAACGTGACCTCAGAGCTAGAAGTCTCCATCACTGGTGCAGCATTCTACTTATTAAAGGAGATTCACACAGTGTTACCTGTGATGAGGGTGGAGGGTGGATTATAATTGTCAATTATCAGACATTAAGTTAGCTCCCCCCCTTCATCTGCAATGCTGACACTATGGCCTATTTACATAATCATTGTTTTACCTGAAAGATCTCTACCCATCCCATTGATCTACCTTCTTTCTATCGCGACCCACCCTGCCTGCAGGGTATATTAATCTCACCTGGTAAAACCCTCGCAACAGTTGCTAAGGAAGCTTTTACCTTCCCAGCATGCCTTTTGCCTGTCTCCACCCCCTTTCCTAGACATTTCCGTTTCCAACTTGCCACTTCAGGTTTTATCCTATAAAAGCCACTTCTGTTTCTGGTCTCTCTCTCTCTTCTGCAACCCGACCTAGAGGAGGTCAGGCGTGCAGACCAGGAGGCGGACTCCGGCCATTGCAGTTGGCACCACATGGCTTAACCCGCTGCACTCACACCGGACTCTGGGGCTTCTGCCTGAATAAAGATTTGTATTGCTACCACCACAATCTTGGTTCCTGGATCATCTCTCCCACCCGCAATGCTAGCTCAGCAATAAATATGAGTTATTATTAGGACCCAGTCTGTGTATTACACTTAAATTCCTCAATATTTTGATACATTAATTTCCAATATATCACATTATTTCATAGGGCAAATAATTCATTTTCCAAATGTCTTGTTATAAATTAAAGAAAACTGAAGATACTTGATGGAAGGAAAGCCAGCCAGCTCATGGAGAGACCATGAGATAACTCATTTCTTATCGTCACCAAAGTTATGATCATTTTTCCCTCCTGCAATTATTTATCTGAGACTTTATTAAAATGATTGAAAACAATAATTTTCAATACATCCTTCAAATTATTAAGTTCATAGAAAGTACACTCTGCAGTCTTCCCTAAATCAACCTCACTCATATCATTCTAAGTTATTAAGGGCAGTGCAGAAAATTCTACATTAGAGATAGTCCTTCGTCAAGTGCCTTCAAAATATTTTAATGTGCCTTAGATATAAATGAATATGTTACTCAGAATTACTAATTAGTTTTAATGATATTTTGTTCAATTTCCCTTGTTAGTAGTCACACTTATAGACGTTTACATGAGTTTTGTTTAAAATATAATGATACAGTTAAGCGTTACCTTTCCTATTCAAAGTTGCTTTTTGAGTGGTCTCAAGTTTAACCGGTAGACCAATACCATGCAAGTCAAGAGACTTAGAGGGAAAGTAAGAGTTAGGTTCATGGCTCATAATCATTCAATTTGTGTGGTATCTTTTCCTCCTGAAAGGGTTGTGTGATGAAGATTGTGGCTTCTAGTAAGACCTTTTAAAAACTTGAGGGAATAACTGTAATGTAGGAAAAGCATTTCCCAGTTTTGTATCAAATGTTTGCCTTAATACACTGAAATTGCCAAACCCTCCAGTAGGCAGTCACCCTTTGTTTGAAGGCTTGTTGACTGCTTTTCTTGACCAATCACTGGCATATACATAAACAATTAACACCAAGTATAAAATGTTGACTAGTTTAAGTGATTAAATTCTGAGTTTGGGGATTTCTTTGTTCTGAGAAGACTAAGATACATGATTTTGTATGTATGTCATAGTTACATAGTTTCATTTAGTGAAAACTGCAGATGGATAAAAATATCAAATCTTGCCTGTTAGGAGTAGGTAAAGTTCTTAAATTACATCCTCGGTTATAAAGAAACCTGCATCAGCTTACTATCCATTTAATGCAAAGGCCTGAATTACAGTGTAATAATTATTCTAACAGAGACTAAACATAGTGTGTGTGTGTGTGTGTGTGTGTGTGTGTGTGTGTTTAGAAGCTCCTCAAGACATTGAAGTGCTAAGATTTCATTGGAGAACAATGATTGAGGTTTTGTGTTTGCTTTTACTTAAATATTTGAAACTTTCCATCTTTTATGTGGAGCCGTATGTTGATAAGGTTTACATCAAAACAGGAATTCTGTACCAAGAAGAGAAACAGTCACATAAAGACATGTTTTCATAGTAAATGAATAATAAATTATAGGCTATGTGTTTCTTTGATTTTGGAAGATGCATAATTTAAAATGATAAATAATTAACATATCAAAGCATTCTAATTTAACTGATGTACAAGGAAAGCTAAGATAGAAAGCATTCCGCTTCTGCTTCAAATGCATCTTCACAGTAGAGAAACGTAGCAGTTTTATTACTAACAATGATGCTTTCCAAGGAGTTATCTCCGTTCATCACTTTAAAGTATTAGGAGATATCAGAAAGCTCCGTGTCCCCATGAAATGTGTAAGTACACAGTGGTGGGAGGCAGAAGCAAAAGCATGTTTAGCAGAGTGCTACTAAAACTCAGTATCTGCTCTGGCCTCCTTTGCAGAAGCTGATTTTGGAGTGGAGTTTTCATAGTCACATGTGTCCTCCTCCACTCAAAGTTTAGTCTGCTAACACACAAAAAATGATAACCTGGGTTTGTAAACACCAAGTTAGCAGATCCTAAAGCAGTATTCAACAGATCTGGTATAGAATAGCAACGTATCCACACAACATTCCAGATGATGAAATCAGTAACACATTTCATCCACTCAAATATTAAACCCCTTTTACTAAGGGGGAGAAAAGACCAACAATCTGGATAAGGGCCAGAGACTGGCTCACTTAATGATGGGCTTTTTGGTCCATACTAGACCATCCTATCATCTGGAGCCTAGTCAGGGAATCCTAAGATTCCCACACACAGATGATGGACCTAGACCTCTAATAGATCCCTCTCTCTATCATCACCAGTCACTTCCATCAGGAACATCAGCATAAGCCCTCCTGTGGGCCACTCCAGGAACTTTCCCTCCCTGTAAAGAAACGGTAAGAACTGCCCTACTCTCGGAAGCCAGGCGAAGTCATCCTATCTTGCAACTCAAGGAAAACCAGTCCTGAAATGAATTCAGCCTCCAATGTCCCCAGCTGTGAGCTCAGACTGCCAGGGACTCAGAGGTCACACAGGCTCCTGTGCTAAACATGAATAGACATGGGCCCTGGGTCAAGTGGACGAGGTGATGGTCTAAAGAACTTGTTTTTGTGTGTGATTTTTAATGGGGACTCAAGGTCAGCCAGTTGAAAACCAACTGGGTTCTCAAGCACTTGCATTTCAGGTGCAAATTAACATTGATTCACCTTCAGCTCTTGAAAAAAAAATCTCTATACTTTTCTGAAATATAAATTGCTATCATTACCACCTGGTATTGATTTCTTTTTTTTAGATTAAAGTAATGATTATGAAATCAGTGTCCTCAACTTCTACTCAATGACTGAATGGTCCCTATGTCTCAATGAGCAGGTCTCGTAAGTGATGATTTGTTCATTTCAGACAGGTCTATTGAGGGCCAGGGCAGGCAAGGCACAGGAGGGTCCTGGAGACCAGGGACAAAAATATTGTATGGGAAGATGGCATCATGGTTGAGAGCAGCACTAGAAAGTTGGAGTAGGGCAGAGAGTAGCTCCAAAACTTGAAGAAAGTCTATGAATTAAATTAACCTCCTGAACTTATTTGCCTCTACCAGAATGTCTCTCATAAAATATTTGTTTTTTTAGTTGTAGTTTTAGCTTTTACCTCTTTGAGAAATAATTCGACAAATTGTGCTTCTTTCTGAGTAGGTAGTACAGTAGGCACAAGAGAAGTCTTCTAGCTACCTAACAGAAAGTTTAGCCTTGTCATCACTGTACCAATTACTATCAGAAAAGATCAAAGATGATTTCAATATCCATAAGATGGAAACTAGAAGCCATTCTAATAGTCTTCCTACTAAGTCCTTCAAATGTTTATTCATCTACCTATAAATTACTGCATATTTCTGCCAGATTCTCTGCTCATCTGCTGCTTTGATCTCCCATCTGTTCACTTCTTTCTCTCTGATAAGAGAAACAACAAGTATTTGTGGCTGTGTATTCCACTGAGAAGCCACAAGACAAAAGACGGATGTAAGTGAAAGGAGAGGTTTCAACCAAAAGTGCCTCTTTCTGAAAATATGTGAAGCCATACTGGTTTGATTTCCCATGAAGAATTGAATGACAGAAGCCACAGTTTCATTTCACCAATTCTTCCGCAATATTCCAAAAACCTTAAAAGACCTTGAAAACAACAGCTATGTGTTGCAGAGGGAAATGGCTTTCAGTATTCTCCCACCTCCTTTGTCCACAGCTCAGCTCTCCAAACAAGCTGGTCTGTCCCAGGTTGCTGCACAGGGGGATACCCACCACCTATCCTCTTTGGCTCCTACACAGGCAGCTCCGTTTCTGGAAATGGTCTTTGCCAGCCTAAGGCCTGACTCTTCCTCCTCTCAGCTCAGGGCATTCCTTTACTTTTCCACCCTCTTTAAACTGCACCCACCTGGGCTGCTGGCTTATGAAGGGGAGCCTGGTGTCATGACTAAGGGCACGTTTCCGTATTAAAATGATAGGACTGACAGTGACTCTGCCACTGGCTGCATGTGGGGATGTTTTGAGCCTTCCTTAGTCTGTTTTATAATGTGCCAAAGGCAAATGCTAATTATACTTGACAAGGTGAGGAGAGCACCTGAGCAAACAAAGTCAAGCACTTAAACAGCATCTGGGAAAATGATGACCCCACCCCCTTCAATATTTATTACCTGCTTGTTTCATCAAATTTCTTTTTTTTTTTACTTTCTTTATTTGTAATTTTTTTAAATAAACACCATTCTCACCAAGAAAAGACTGTGTTCCATCCCATTTCTTATAACAATATGAATTTACTTTGCAGATTAAAAGTGTCTTCCTCTAAGGCCGCTTTAAGTTTTCTGGGAGATAAAGATGGTACTGATTCAATTCGCCTATACTGCCACGATTCCTGTAAAGTGTCCGACAGAAGATAGGATGCCAATTTTGTTTAATGGATAACAGATATCTAGGTGAATTATGGAAATGATTGAAAGGTCTATGAGTGGGTTCATCTGCTGAGAAGAAACCCTTCTTTCCAGATCATATCATTTCTTATTAAAAATTGATACCATCACTACTTAAAAGTTACCGTCTTAGAAATGACTAGTGGAGTCACTTCTGCAAAACAATTAGTCTTTCCGCTGGCACAAATAACTAACATCGAGACTCATGTGTCCCCAAAACTGGGGACATGAATCCAGATCACTGTACATGGTAATTAATGATACTCTCTACAAATCCCTTCCCAGAGCCCCTCCAAAAAAAACAACGACAACAACAAAAAAAAACTCTTTAAGGGGGAAAGGAGGAGGCTTCATCTGGAAGTTTTACCATTAATATTTTCACTTTTCTACTGAAATCTGCAGTACAGATGAAAAAGGACAGTGTTTCAATGACTCTGATGACATCAATGGTGAAAACCATTTATAGGGATTCTCAGGCAAAAGTTGGAAGAGAGTGACCTGCTACTGCCTGTTTCTAGACTTAAGGTTTTATGAAAGGGTCTGAATGAAATACCAAACTTCTCTCCTGCATGCACAGTCCTGTCAGTTAGCACAGAACCAACTGTGGGCATCACTGCTTCCTAGACTGGGAAATCGTTCTGTTTCATGATTTCTCTAGTGCATTCAAAGAGAGGAATTGCAAGATGACGAGCTTAACAGTATCATCGGCTTACTCAAGAAAAATCACAAATATTACTGAAGGAGATGCACAGTGATTACTCACCCGACTTTCATGCCTGAGGCCCCAGAGGACTCCGGCTCAGCCCCCAACATAATGATACATCACAGTTGAGTGGTGCTCTGGTCACAGTCTCTCCCTCTCACTATATATAGTTTTACATATATATATATATATATATATATATTTTTACATATATATGCATTTGTATACATACATATGTGCATATATATATATATATATATATATATATATATATATATATATATATATATGTAGAACCTGGTGCACCAGGTTAAGCTCACACAGTACAAAGGACCGGGTAAGGATCCCAGTTCGAGGCCTCTGCTCCCCACCTGTAGGGGAGTCACTTTACAAGTAATGAAGCAGGTCTGCAGGTATCTATCTTTCTCTCTTCTCTCTCAATTTATCTCTGTCCTATAATAAAATGGGGGAAAATGGACACCAGGAACAGTGGATTCATAGTTTAGGCACCAAGCCCCAGTGATAACCATGGAAGCAAGAAGAAGAAGGAGATAAAGGCAAAGAAAGAGAAGGGGAAGAAGGCAAAGAAGCAGGAGGAGGAGAAGGAGGGTGAGGGAGAGGATGAGGAGAAGGAGGAGGAGGAGGGGAGTCGGGCAGTGTCAGAGCAAAAGGTTCAAAAAACCAATCTAATCTGATCACCACACAGTTCTGCCCTGCCTCTCTCTCCTCTGGCCGAAGAGTCAGGAACCAAGGAAGTGCCTAGGATAGGGGGTGGGGAGAAGGGAGAAGCAGGAAAAGACAAGGACTCAACCAAAATCTCCCGGAGGCAGGGGGAGTGAGACCAAACCAATGTAACAGAGTGACCATGTAAATAGACCACAACGTCAAGCAATATAACAGAAGAGATCCCAGAAGCAGAACTAGAAGCAGACCAACAAAGGGGAACAAAAGAGAATAAATAAATATTTTTACAAGAAGTAGAAAAAGAAGAAAAATATTATAATGAATTTTATTATTATAAAGTAAATGCTTAATTTACTTTTTTCATAAAATAATAATAATATGTATGATTCTAAACATTGAATGGGAAGCTAATAACAATGTAGTCAGTTTGACTTATGCTACCATAGGTATGTTTTAATATATAGTATGCACGAATAATGTCAAGAGGCATGGCAGCTAATTATTTCTATTAACAACAAAGTCTTGGGTTCCGAGTCATAGTTTAATTGACAATTGAGAGTATGCTGTATAAACGTGTATCCTGTGCACATAAACGCACCCACACTTCCACCTAGGTAAATATGCACTGCCCTAGATGTTTGAGTTTAAATAGAAATTTGACATTTTGTTACAACTCTATTTGTTTTAGCAGGAACTTTTCTGAACGCTAAGATTTTGCAAATTAAATAAATCTATTAGGCTGTCACAGCAAGCTTACCTTCTAAAGAAATGACAGGCGTGATTAGTAAGTGTGCCCTTTATCTAAAAGCCTTGTGTTTGTCTACCATTTCACAGCAAGCAAGCCTGATGAATAGCACAATTAACCTTTCCATTATTAAAACAATTAATTGCAAAAATTAAAAACATGACAAGGACAAAACATTAATGCATAAATTATTAGGTTCAGAAATTATCATTATTAATCCGTGTACATTAATTGTGGCAAGAACAAGGAGCACATAGTATGCTAAAATCTATGATAAGATACTGTGTTTTCCTTTCTCTCATAGACAAAGCAGTAAACATTTCATGCTGGACAGTAAGTCTAAAGAGAAAATGTGTCATCCAATATGGGAAATTAAAAAAGATATAACAACAAAGTGAGATTAGTTAGTCAATAGGAGATACACAAAGAAAAAATATATCTTCAGAATAATTAATGTGAGGATATATATACAAATTATTCTATGTTGATATTTACCAAAACCAGAATGTTAACGGAGATTCCCCTTATTCTAGCTTGCTGACACTGGTATGCAAAGTGGTCAGGAGAAATTCCTCACTTCCAAAATGAAGCCAGAAACTAACTCAGAACTAAGGTCGGTCCACTCCATAGAATTCACATTTCTATGCAGTAGACTCTCTGGTTCAATGTAACACAAGACAAATGACCACTTGCTAACATGCTATTTCAGTATCACGCAAGCCAAAACTGTCAAATACTGATTTATTTTTTTATTTAATTTTTACTTGAGCACCGCTCAATTCTAGGTATAGTGGTGCAGGGGATTGAACCTGAGACTTTGAAACCGCAGGATGAGAGTCTCTTTGCATAACTATGATGCTATCTTTCCCGCCCCACGAATACACAAATACTGATACTTCTCTAAGTCATGTGGATATTTTGCAATAAGAATACTTGTCTTGTTAAAGGAAAATATGATTGAACTTGAATTTGCGGCTAGAAACATAATAACCTGTATAATATCAATTTTAGCTTTATAAATAGGTGAAGTCTTCCTAGGATAGGTACATAAATACACAGAGAGGTAAGCCAACAGACAATGAGTTGGCAATGTTTTTCATGCATCTTCTAAGAGGAAATTTTATTTTAAATATTTTTACTTATTTAATGGGTAGAGAAAGTCATAAATCAAGATAGAGAGGGAGAAAGACAGAAAGATACCTGCAGCCCTCTTCACCACTGGCAAAGTATTCTCCCTGTCGGTAGGTACCAGGGGACTCGGACGTAGGTCCTTCCACAAAAAGAGTTGTTTGTTTTTCTTTTTTTTTTTCCCTCTCCAAATTCCAAATTCTGCTCAGCTCTGGCGTACGGTAGTTCAGGGACTGAACCTGAGACCTTGGAGCCTCAGGCATGAGAGTCTCCTTGCATAACCATCATGCTGTCTCTCTCCTGGCAAAGTTATATTGTAAACAGCACAATCTATATGCACAGAATTAGATAACCTGCATATTTAAGATTTAACTTGGCATTTGGTACCCATTACTTAGCAGATTCTCAACACACTTGTTTTGATTCTAAAATGTTTTGCCTTGGACTAGAAATACATCTCAGTCTCTGAGAGCACTAACTTAACTTTCCCAAGACCACAGAGACCCCACGTTCACATCCAGGCACCAAACTATAAGGAAAATGAGCGGTACTCTCTGGTCTTCTCTCTATCTCCTCTTCTACTCTCTGCCTCTAATAATAAATAAATCTATTACAGCTACTCTTCTTTGGTGAGAAACTTCAAGCTGATGTTTTACTATCCAGATAGCATCAGATATGTGAAACATCTCAGGCCATTCATCATGCAGATCAAGGATACCTAAATTAATAAAACAATATTCAGCAGTCACCATCGGTTACATATGCAAATGACAATATTTGTGTTTCAGAGAGGAATGATTAATTTACTCATGATGTCCTTTTCTGACTTATGATCAAAGGCAGTTGTTACCCATGCTTTTAATTCAAGTAAAGGTTTGGTGATGGGGCAAGGAGCAGATGCAATTTTGTGGTTCCTGGGGCCTTTTGTGGAATAAAATAACTCAAACTTGATTTTGCCTTACTTGGTAGAACTGTATGC
This sequence comes from Erinaceus europaeus, assembly GCF_950295315.1. NCBI lineage: Eukaryota > Metazoa > Chordata > Mammalia > Eulipotyphla > Erinaceidae > Erinaceus > Erinaceus europaeus. The sequence goes on along the minus strand of NC_080170.1, from coordinate 2,286,747 downwards.
TAAAAACACATAACATTTCTATCAAGTACTACAGGCTAGCAATATATTTCAAACTGGAAAGAGCTTAGAATAAATCAGTTATATCATATTTCTCTCCCAAAACTTAATCTAAAAGAAGATAAAATGTATCTTTCTACTAATAAAAATTATTTCTTCATCACACAGTTAAAACTCTATTTAGATCAAGGCTTATTTTTAGCACTCTGGTGATTTAGAAATAACACTGCATCATCTGAAACCATCAAAAGTAGACCCTTATCATAGATACTCCCTACCTGGCTCCATGCAGGACAGCATTATCAAGTGTCACTGCTTATCCAGATAAGAATGAAACCTACTTCCACAATGAAGTCTGAGGCAGGGGCGGGGGGGAGTATAAACTCTTGGCCTTCTACTCAGAAAGTGCAATGAGTCATACTGGAAAGAAGTAACATTCCTCTGCTTGTGACTTAACACAGCACCTCTGCTGAAAAACTGAAGAAATGTTTGCAGAATGCAAAGCCTAAATCCCCATGTCATGTCAGGGAACCAAAATCAATAGGAGAGAGGAATGGAGACAGACAGATATGGGGGAGAGAAATGAGGGACAGACATTCATAGTAGATAAGTTTACCAAGTTTCATAGACACTGGTGCTTTAGTTCAAACTGCTGTAGGCGAACTATCAGAAAGTCCAGATCATGCTCCTCCCTCCTTCCCTCCTTCCCTCCTTCCCTCCCTCCCTTCCTTCTTCCTTCCTTCCTTCCTTCCTTTATACCTTTTATTTTATTTTATTATATTATTTCATTAGAGGAGGGGGAGGGGACTGGACTCAGAGCACCAAAGGTTTTTTTTTTTTGTTGTTTGTTTGTCTGTTTGTTTCAGTGTTGTGGAGGCTGGGTTCAAACCTGATTCAAGCACATGGAAAAAAGCAAGACTTTATCCAAGCGAGTTAGTTTCTGGGCTCCAATGGTTCTCTCTATTTTTTAAAAAACTTATTTTTTTAAATATTTATTTTATTTATTCCATTTTGTTGCCCTTATTGTTTTATTGTTGTAGTTATTGTTGTTGTTATTGATGTCATTGTAGTTGTACAGGACAGAGAGAAATGGAGAGAGGAGGGGAAGACAGAGGGGGAGAGAAAGACAGACACCTGCAGACCTGCTTCACCACCTGTGAAGCGACTCCCCTGCAGGTGGGGAGCCAGGGGCTCGGACCCAGATCCTTACCCCGGTCCATTAATGCTTTGCGCCACGTGTATTTAACCTGCTGCACTACTGCCCAACTCCCCAAAGGTTCTATTTTTACTAATGCTTTCAAATGACCAGACTTTACCACCCACAAAAGTACAGTCTACTGATTTCAATGGAGATTTTTATCTAAAGAAAGAGGAAAGGAGGGGGGAGGGAGGATAATGTACTTTTCTAGAAGTGTCCTATTTCACCAAATACCTGGGTATCCTGCCCTAACCAAATTGACACATGAAATTTACCAGCACACACAGACAGCATTTCAATCTAAATAAACTAGTATCCTAAACATTAGGTGGTCAATGTCACATAAAAATATTTGACTTTCAATTAGTTTTTTCAAATGCATGTCTTTCAGTTTCAAGAATTGTGTGTTCCTCAAATTATGGTCAATTGATCATCCTCTCAGATATTGGGAGAATGTATTAGTATGGTCGTAATTTTCCCCTCACTCAGCTATGTTTCTGACATGTTGACTGAGTGAAGATGGTAGGCAGTCTGAATTACCTACATGATTCCCACACTGCCAACTGAATTTAATATGCTTAAATCTCAGAATAACTTCTCCAAACTCGCTCTACTCACTATGTTTGTCATAGCTGATCAAATTTTTATTTTGAGACTTCAGATTTACATCTAAAAGAAACGTTTAAGTATAATCAAACTAGGATTGTCCTAACTACAGTTTAAACCTGAACTTATCAAATGTTTTCCAAGCAGTACATTGCAGCTTGGTGTTGCTCTTGCATTCTGATCATTCCGATTCCAACATTGCACTGGTTACTTGTATATAGGGAATGTCAATCACATATATTTACCCATAAAACTTGAGTTGGTGATTTAACTAGTATTAAAACACACACAGTTTGAAAAGGAAAAAAGAAGAAGGAGGAGGAGGAGGAGGAATGTGACTCATTACAGGCAATAGTAGAAAATCTACCATGGTTAGCATTCTACAAATATGCAATCCTGTTACGTTCTGAAATGCCACAAACCTCTGCCCTTTTCTAAAATACAGCTTACTAGAGCATAGCGGGAAGGAGGCAGGAGTCCAGAAACTGGAACAAGCAATTACATAATGTAAGTTATTTTTCTCATTTTGAAAATAAAAATTTCTTTGACTCCTAATCCAATCTTTATCATATTATGCCATGCCTAACTCCCCTGTGGACTTAGAAATTCTAATAGTCATGCTTTACTGAATCCATCTATTCAACTGTTTTTCTCCCTTGAATAGCTTTAAATTTTTAATTTATTTGATTTTTCTAACTGTTAACTGAAAAGGATTGAAGTTTATTTTCTGCGTTTTAATCTGTAAATTCTTAAGCTGTTCTATGTACAACAGCTTTAGCAAACAGTAGTTGAAACACTTTTCTTCTACATTTATTGTACATAATTATATGTCATCCCAAATTATATGGTAACTCTAGGCAGAATTTATAGGAATCTTGGCCTGGTTCTATCACAACATGTTTGACACATATAAATATAACAGTTCTTTTCAGTTGTCAAACTGAAATACTTGGACATCATAAAGTCTAGAATTGCACTGCTATCTTAAATATTTTGTTCCACCACATCCATCACACTTGGGGCTTGACTTATGAAAGAGAAAGTCTTACTGAAATCAATTGTGTAAGTCTTTTTAAACTTTGAGATAATTTGTATAGAACTTTGAAAGTTATTTCCCTTAAATATTTACTTAGTTAAATGTTTAAATTGCATGATTTGATTTGATCATGCTTTGGAGCAATTTCTGTTCTGAATCAGAAAAAAAAAAAAAAAGCTTGTTGTTGCTGTATATTAGACAGTGATCAAATAGAGAACAATGTCCTTGGAATTCACATTAATAGACTAAGGTTCTCCCAACTCCATACCAGACATTGCACACACATACTGTGTGTGAGGGCTGAGGACGGAAACGTTATATACTGCCATTCTGTTCATGCCTTCATTAATCACATATACATGGGACATCTGTAATAGCTAGCAAGAAGCCTGTGTCAACCTTTATATTTTTCTGAAAAAATAAAATAAAATCCCTAGCTTGCCCTCAAGGGCTGGGAATATCACCAGTGGACATTTCAAACAAAAGTCAGTAAGATTTCAAAAGCAAAAGCGAAGATAACACTGCATAGAAGTATTATAGATAAGTCTAGGCATCAAAGAACCTTATATCAGCCTAAGTTAAACAAGTCCAAAATGATGTGATAATGACATACTTCACAGGTAACTTATATTCTACAGAAAATAAAGAAAGCCAAAACACATGTTTCCACATGTTTTTCTCATCACATCCACCGACTTTGTCCAGAGGTGCATGTAACATCGTACCACAAGGCTTGCTCTGATGACATGATCCATCATGCTAGTCATAATTCTATCAGCTGTCTTGTTTTTTTAACTACCGATAGGCAAGTCACCACCATTACTTCTGCTTTGCTCGTGCCCTGAACACACCCTAAACTGCATGGTGTGTTCTGCTGGTGAAGTTACTGCTATTTTCTCTAATACCTATTTATTTATTATTCCCATTGTGTTGCCCTTGATTTTTATTGTTGTTGTTATTGATGTTGTTGTTAGATAGGACAGAGAGAAATGGAGAGAGGAGGGGAAGACAGAGAAGAGGAGAGAAAGACAGACACCTGCAGACCTGTTTCACTGCTTGGGAAGGAACTCCCCTGCAGGTGGGGAGCTGGAGGCTCGAACCGGGATCCTTACGCTGGTCCTTGTGCTTAACCCACTGCGCTACCAACTGACTCCCAAGTTACTGTAATTGACTTGGTACAACTGGAATCTGTTTTGCATAGAAGTTTTCACCCTGCCAGCTGGGAACGGAGCAGCGGCCAGCCTGCTCTGAGGTCTGGTGCTGGCAGGGGCTGTCGGGAGACACTGAGGCTACTGCAGGCTCTATCCGTCTGCCCACATGCTTTCTGCTCTTCAGTTACTTCTCAAACGTGGGTCCCGCTCACCACAACAAACTCTATTCCCCACTTCAGAGGTTGGCAGCAAATTCCAGAAGAGGGGTGTCTCCCTAGGTGCCATAAGTTCATTGTAGTTTGTGAAGACAAAGAGAAGGACAAGAACTGGCAAGGATGCTCAGTTGGGAGTGCACCTGCTTCCCCATATCTCAACCTAGGTTTGAGCCTGGCCACCACAGTCCTGGGGGAGGGAGGCGTCAGTGCTCTGATGTCTTTGCCTCTCTCCTTCTGCCTCTCTCTCTCTCTCTCCTCCTCCTCTCTCTCTCTCTCAAAAGTTGGCCTGGATCAGTGAAACCTCAGAGATGGGGGGGGGGAGAGAAAACAAAACAAAGAAAAAAGGAAAACTGATAAAAGGACATTAAAAAAAAAAACAGTTAAATTATCCCAGGAATTTACTAAAACTAGAATAGAAAACCTCTTGTAGACTTCTTAGCCAGAATGTTATCGTGAGCAGCTGAGAGACTGCAACTCAGAATACTAGAGGTGTTCAGATCAGAAAGTGTCAGAATGAGAACAAGATCAGATTTGGCTTCATCTGGAGCCTGAAGCCTGGGAGTCAGAAGGCAACCCCACCAAGCAGGGGATACGCTGAAGGATTAGTCAGACACAGCTCAGTAAGAACAGCTTTTACCTCTTCAGGGGAGTGAACATCTCAGCTTCAATGCGGGGCAGTTATTAATTACAGGCATCAAGCTTAAGCATCTCAGGGTTCTCTCTTTAACTCTGGGTGAGTTGCCCAGCTGTATCCTCAGCATCACTAGGGAAACGTGCAGCTGCTCAGGCAGAGAGAAAAGGCAGCAGGGGCTGAAAGGTGGCAGAGCTTTCTGATGAATGGGAGGTGGCTTCACAGCAACTCTGCAGCTCCTGCAGTCTGTGGGCATGCCATGCTTAGGAAGATGGGCTCAAACAGCGCCCTTACCTTGTGCTCAATGCTGAGATGTTGCACAATGCTGACAACTCCAAAGTGCTGAAGAATAATACATAGTAGCAGAGAGAAGGTAGCAAGATGGAAGAAAACAGAACTAGGGCTAAAGACTTCCACTTTCTCTGTGGTTTGCACTGAACTGTTGATGTAATTATATATTATTTTCACCATGAGGAGACGTCCTCCATGAACTTTATCTGATGTGTTTTATTCATAAAAAAAGAAGTTAACCATGACACTTGAAATCTAAACTAGCAATCCCCTCTTAAGCATACAGTATTTTTTCTACATGGCTCTAGAGTGAGGACACTTTATAAAATAGTTCATTTTGAGGGATAGTGAAATAGCTCATTGGCATCATATGTTTCTCTGTCTCCTGCTTGACTCAGGTTTGAATCTAAAGTGAAGGAAGTTTTAGTGTTGTGGTCTTTCTGTGTACCTATCAAAAATAATATAAAAATTAATTTAATTTAAAATCTGGAGTCAGGGAGATTCAAAGCAAGCATGTACTATATTTGTATACGTAAGACCCCAGATTTCACATATTTAATCCCTGTGATCACGTCAAATCAGAAATGAGCAGTGCACTGCAACCTGTCTACCTACCTACCTACCTGCCTACTTACTGTCTACTTACCTATATCCCTCCCACTGTCTTCTAGTAATAAATAACATCTTTATAAATTAATTAAAATATTTAGTAAAAAAAAATGATACCAGTTACCCCCCTGCATGTTGTCATCTCAGTTTACCAAGTGAGGTGAATATGTTATCCCTTTGTTTCCTAGTTTCCAAAATAAAAATTCAAAACATTTTAAATTTGCTTTTATGGTACAGCAGCAGTCAGAATCATGATAGTTATTGGTTTCCATATCCACTGAGGTAAAGTCTCATTCTGGAAAACTAAAAGTAGGCCATAATCTCATCTCTCATAATAAAGCGTCCATATCTGTGAGATGGCCTCATGGCAAAGTACAGCCACCTGTCCACTAATACCTGGGGTGCCAGGGGTGTTCTTGGTCACTGTGATACTGGCAGACATGACACAAGAGAGGCTTGCAATGTGGTCTAAGATTAAGTCTCAAAGATGCTATAACTAACTTGATGAGCTACCTAGGACAAGACACCTGGCCCCACCTGTAGAATGCCAGCCTGGACCAAACACAGCCATCCCTACACATGTGGGTGGCTAAGTATGTCACTAAAAGCCAATCTGGTGAATGAAACAATGTCGTCGCAACAATGATTGGATGAAGCAAAGGTGTACGAACACAATAAAACCTAAAATGCCTGGATTTGAAATTAGGTATACAGTAACCAGAAGCCATCACAGCTGGCTTCAACATGGACAAGGAAACTAATGTACAAAGGGGTGAAGACAGTGAGGTAGACCCTGCGGTGGCTGCATATTTGCTACCCCTGTTAACTGAGGTAGCTAGGGAGAAAGTAAATGTATACAGTGAGCTTGTAGAGTTGAGGGAGGTGATGGCTAGACGATCTGCTTTTGAGAAGTGGCATTAAGACAGAGATGGGCTGGAAATCAACCACTTGGCATGTTCATAAAATCAACCCAATGGCTTGAAGAGTGAGTAACGAGGGAGTTTCTGGAGCACTAAGGGTAGGTTCACTGTAGCAGTGCTAAACCTTCGCCAGCAGCAGAGGGATGTGAAATCTGATAGATGAAATGTCTGAAATATCATAGACGAGAGACACACCATCCCTGCTCTGCCACTTACCAGCTGATGGACCATAAACAAGTTATTCCTGCCACCATTTTCTCATTCCTGACCTTGAAATACACATAATTGTCATGAACACACCAAGCAGAATAATGCAAATGAAAAACGTAAAGTTTCTGACGCAGGTTAGCACTTGATGGCTCTTCACATAATAAATGTTTCTAGTCACATAGTAAATGTTTCTAGTCATAGTATTATATTGGAAATGTGCATCGTATGTGCTCAGCCCAGATTCAGATTTAGCACATTGAAGAAAGCTTCAGTGCTGTGGTTTCTTTTACCCTATCTCTGCCTCTCTGTCTTGCTCTTTTTATATGGAAAGGTTAGCCCAGAGTGGTGCATTCCTGGAGATAACAAGAAAATATAATTAAAAAGCTAAGTCTGTTGCCCTGTCTCCTCCCAGTAGTTTTTCTTTTTTCAATCCAGCTCTATCTTTGTAAACTCAAGCACTTCTCTTTACATTGGAACACTGCAACAGAAAAGTGTCACTTCTTGCTTCTGTTACTGAAAATTGGTGACACCCAGATTCATCTGCACCTTTGATCCAGCAAAGACTTTTCCAGATAGGCATATTCTAACTCACTCATCCCACCAGCAAAACTGTCGACATATGACATCAAGTAATGGTTGACATCAAACATCAACCAATGACATCAAAAATTTACTGTCCTAGATTTACAACATTACAAATAGAAGAAACATTCTCTGGCTCCCAATGGCTATCTTTCCTGAATTGTTCTTCCTAATATCTGTTCTAACAGACTCTAGTTTTGTCTTTTTCTATTTGCATAACCAACATGTTACCCCAGCATTTTTTTTCTTTTAACTAGAGCACTGCTTAGCTCTGGCTTATGATGGTGCAGGGGACTGAACCTGGATCTTTGGAGCCTCAAGTATGAGAGTTTTTTCCTTTTCTTTATTTTTTTTGTAATTTTATTAGCTTTATTTATTGGACAGAGACAGACAGAAATCAAGAGAGAGGGGGCGACAGAGAGGGAGAGAGACAGAGAGACATCTGCACCACTTGTGAAGCTTTCCCCCTGCAGGTGAGGACCAGGGGCTCCAACGCGGGTCCTTGTACATTGTAACATGTGTGCTCAACCAGGTGCACCACCACCCAGCCCCAAGAGTCTCCCTTTTTCTTTCAGTGCTTCTTGTTTTGCATCTACTTTGGGGAAGTGGTGTTGCTCTTCTACATTCTTTCAAGCAGTCCCACCTTACTGACAGAATTAATGTAGGCTTGCATAACCCGTTCCCTCTACACTGATAGCTAAATATTTGTAAGCTGCCTCTTTAGCATAACACATTGCAAATCCATACCCTAACATGCTATACATCTAAATTTTCTGCTGCTACCAGAGCTAGTCAACTATATTCAGTTTGTCCCACCTTCTAATTGCTACCCACAAAAATGTGTGCATGTTCTTGTCCAAGGTGTTGCTGAACGACTTGAAAAACTTCTCAAGTTATTTTATTTTCTGAAGCACAGATATATAGTTGTGTACTTTTGAAATAATAGACAAAAAAATTCTTTGAAATTGTGCAGTCAAACACTTCAAGGTCTTTTAAAAAATGAGTAAATTGCAACCCAGAAATGTTGACTACTACTTTTTATTCCTAGACTTCTGGCTGTCTAACCTAGAAAAGGGACATTAGCTTTGCCCTGCTCACCTATTTTTCACTGGCACGGACTCTGAGCAGAGTAACTGGAGCAGGAGAATCGGAACTAATGTCTGTGGGTAGAGTGTGTGTTATCCAGAAAGGGCAAGGAGGGAGAAGGAACACCTTGAGACACTGGTTTTATCCCTTTGACCAGAGTAAAAAAGCCTTGAGGAAGAAAGTATCTGAGAAGAAATCAAGTCCCTTTAATTTGCCAAACTTTCCAAGCACCTGCAGATAGTTGGTCTTCTCCCATATCTGCATTTCTGCAGAAAAATAGAGACAGTAGCTGAAGAAGGGTGGAGGCCTGAGGGGGGAATTGAAAATACTCTTTAAGGTTTCTTCCTTCTGTTCTCTCTCTCACTCTCTCACTCTCTCTCCCTCTCCCTCTCTTCCATTTTGCTGTGGACATAAAGATTCAAAGAACAATATATATATATATATATACATATATATATATATTATTTATTTTTACCAGAGCACTGCTCAGTTCTGGTTTATAGTGGTGCAGGGGATTGAACCTGGGACTTTGGAGCCTCAGGCATGGGAGTCTGTTTGCATAACCATTATGCTATCTACCCCTGCCCAAGAACAATTATTGATGCTTGATTGCACTCTCTTACCTCCATGTGATGGGTGTCTGCACACCACTCCCACCACAGACACACGTTTCTCTTCACCATCATGTCCTGGGTACTACATGGTATAGGCTCAGCCACGGAAATCAAAGTTAAATTCACCACAGAATCCTAGTCATGAGACAAACTTACAAGAGAATCAGAAAGAAGGTAAGAGAGGCCTCTGAGGCTAATGGATGCCCTTGGCTATTTCTAGAGGCACCTATGAGACCAGGTCTTTTTTCCAGGTGACAATACAGCCCTTCATCAGAACTTGCTGGAAGGTTTTGAATGGAAAATGTCCTCTGCTATGATAGAAGAAAGCAGTTCTTTTAATAGGAATGAGTTTGGCTTTCCCACCTCTGCTACTACAGGCTAAAAATAGTTATATCTAAATTTGTTTTGCTAGGACTAGGAGGTATTGTACCCAGTTAAGCACACATAGTACAAATCTCAAGTACCTGCACAAGGATCCAGGTTTGAGTCCCCAATCCCCACCTGCAGGGGGAAAGCTTCACAAATGGTGAAGCAGATCTGCAGGTGTCTATCTTTCTCTACCCCTCTCCATCTTCCCCTCCCCTCTCCTCTCAATTTCTCTCTGTCCTATGCAATAAAATTAAAAAAAAAAAAAAACAAAGATGGAAAAAAAAAAAGGCCTCCAGGAACAAAGGATTTGTAGTGCAGGTAACGAGCCCGAGATAACCCTAGAGACAAAAAAAAAAAAAAAGTATATATATTCTTTGCTGAGATCAAAGACAGCAACAAATTCCATTTCAGTATTTGAGGAGAAAGAGCCACAGTTCTTTGCTACAGTTTATTTGGTAAGTGTTTTATATCCCCACAGTAATGGAATGTTTTCCATATCAAAAACAGCCCTTCATAATACGTGATATACAAAATGCTGGGCTGCAGTGGAGAGACAGGGAGAGACACGTGGAGGCAAGCATGCCCATGTGTGCGATTATCTCCCAGGAGGAAGCCTGTCCCTAAGAGCTGCTTCAGGTGGCGACAAGGACTGCCCAGGCCTCTGAAACTTCACATTTGTGCCAACACCACACCATAAAGCCATTTTAGAATTGCTCACATGCTGCCCAGGGAGGCTCACTTGCTATGAACTTGCTTACCACTTAGTAAATCATGAATCTGAAGAGATTACAACTGTCATCTACATCTCTTGCACTGGCACAAGATTCATATTTCAAATCTGGGCTATCTTTGCATCCGACTCAGCGTTAAACTGTCCTGTCATGATCCGGAGAGAGGATGAGTCTTCCAAAGGCAGACACCCCCTGCCCCCTCATCACAGCAGCACGGTTCACTTTAGCAGAGCCAACAGTACCGTCCATATTTTCATGACAGACTCTCGATTTCAAGGGGTTATGTGTGTTCTGAAAGTCTCTAGTGAGAAGATACCTGTCACATGCTGTGCATTGTGCAATACTTAATAAAACTACAGGCAAAAACTGAAATTCAAAGTTGTGATTTAAAAATATATGTGGTGACTGAAACTCCAACAGGCTGTTATTCCCATCTTATAAAGGGTATTGTTGTCAAAAGCATGAAAATAGCCTTGGGGTAAGCTAGACAGCAGTGACCTGATACACGTTCACTAGTGGACACATGGCCCAGCTGTCACCAATCAGAGCACTGCATCTTGACCACAGGGGATGTTCAAATAGGAGCCATGTTCATGCTGACCAATGAGAACACGGCCAGGAGTCTGGGGGTGAATCTAGAAATGCATTCCTTTGTTACTGCCAGACAGGAACCTCAGTCACACGGACACTGGCCTCTTCTGATTCTTTCCACCCAGGAAGGGAAGCATAAGCTGTCATCAGACAGACAGACAGACATCAGAGTCCCCAGAACCCCACTTGTCATCACCTGAATCCTTATGCTGCAAGCTTCTGAGTTCAGCACCATCGAGGATTATTTTTAGTTGTGTGAGCTGATGAATTCTATCCACTCTCGCCTTCTCGTCTCTTAATCCAGTGGAGTGAAGCTTGTCTATGAACTAAAGCAAAATGTCTCTTAATTGACACAGCCTCCTAATCCGTCTCTTCCATCTGGGCTCCAGGCCCTTTAATCAATCTGGTGCTCCTGTCACCTGTCACTGTTGAAAAACAAGTGGGGAAAAACGTCCCCTCCAGCAGTGGTCACTGCATCTGTGTAGCACAGATTCCTGTGCGGCTCACAGAACACTCCGGCCCCGTCCTCACAAGCTGAGCCCGCACACAGGGCTTAGAGATTTCTCTCTGTCCTATGTCCTAACCGGACACCTTTATTCATGGACTCCACTCCTGGCACAAGCTACTCCATTCTCTCCACATATGCAAGTCTTTCCAAAATTTCACGGATCTTGTTATTCAACATTTTCCTCAGGTACTAAATTTCAATGCTGCTCTTCCAATTCTAGTTGCCTACATTGCATGTGATGGAGCAGTGCTTTGGTCTCTCAATCTCTCTCTCTCTCTCTGTATATGTAATTATTTTTTTTCTGGAGGGGGTTGGACGGTAGCACAGCAGGCTAAGTGCATGTGACACAAAGCACAAGGACCCGCATGAGGATCCTGGTTCAAGCCCCTGGCTCCCCACCTGCAGGGGAGTCACTTCACAGGTGGTGACACAGGTCTGCAGGTGTCTGTCTTTCTCTCCTCCCTCTGTCTTCCCCTCTTCTCTCCATTTCTCTCTGTCCTGTTCAACAACTATGACATCACAACAATAACAATAATAATTGCAACAAGGGCAACAAAAGGGAAAATAAATAATAATAAAAAAATTCTAAAAAGCACTATCTATAGACACACTCCAGGAACAACTTAATAGTGGGCACGTGTCAAAGGTAAACAGTCCTAAAATCACGTCATAATGCTTTGGGGGGGTAAAATTAAGTAAACATATATAAATTATTGATTAGACTATCTGGCATTGAGAGGAGTGAGCAAAAAAAAATAATAACTGGCAAAACATATGAAAATAGCTCCCTTTTATTCAAAATCCCAGTCATTTCCAAGGTTGCAAAGTATGAATAATTGTGACTAAACAGAGCTAACCTTATTGAGTTAAAGACATTAATGATGAAAGAAACAAAAGCACCATCCATAAATCAAGAGTGGTCAAGTCAGAGAACAGCAGTCCTTTTATTTTGAAGAAATTTCCCCAGAACTTTGAGTTCTGAGTAATAGCAACGAAGGGAATGAGACAGAAACGTAAGAAAAACCCAGCAATCCCAAGAAGACCTGGGCTTCCTGGGAAACAGCAGCAGTAGGTAAGCACACAGAAAAAAGCAAAAAGAGTCCAGGGGAATGAAGTGAAAGCGGGGAGGGCACAGGTGAAGAAGTCGCTTACACTGAAGGGGGAGCGCTTCACCACGAGCAAGGACTCCGGTTTGAGCTTCCTGCACTGTGTGGAGGCAGCACCACCACTACATGGGACCAGGGCAAGTGTCCTGAGCGCTGCAGCAGAGCTCAGATATTTCTCCTTGCTCTCCCTGTCTAAAATGGTCAGGGGAAACGAGTTCACTAGAAGCAGTGGGGTCACACAGGCATGAAACTCAAGAGTGGACGGGCCTGCTCTCTCTCTCTCTCTCTCTCTCTCTCTCTCTCTCTCTCACACACACACACACGCACACACGCACACACACACACACACACCAATTGTGTAGTTCATAAAACATACACAGAACATGTGTTTTCTGTCATGAACAACCGCGACTGGTCTTTGGGGGAGGATTTGTCAGGATTGTGAAACAGGGTGAAAGGAAGAAAGGATACAAGGCAGAGAGGAAGGGAGGGAAGAAAGGAGGGAGGCATGATGGTAGGAAGAAAAGGGAGAAGGAGGGAAGCAGAAAGGAAGGACAAGAAAGAGACACACTGCAGAATATGATCAAAACATCAGTCCTGAAACAGGACCCCAGTGTGAGTGTGTCCCATTCCCTCCTTCTGTGCAGAAGGCCTTGTGACCAAAGCAAGGCTTCTAATTCAACGGTATGTTGGTAATTAGTTGAAATGTTTAATTTAACGGTTTAGTAAATTCGGCTAATAGTTTATCTCAAGTGTGTGATTAAGTCATTCTTGTTCTAAATCTCAATTAAGATTTCTAACATGGTATTGGTGATTTCAAAAACATTCTATATAGAAAAAATAGAAAGAAATCAATGAATCTATAGTTTAATCTTTCCTTAAAAATATAGTATGGATGGGCCCAATATGTAAATGTAAAAAAAAACAAAATAAGCAAAGGTCAGCCAAGCATATGTTTAGTAATCTTAGATAGCCTTAGTATTACACAAAAGCAGAACCACTAACATACAGTATATATAAATTTGTCTCCTTACTTTCAAAATTTTCTCCTTCATAAGAAAAACCTTAAAAAATGTAAAAGATAATTAGAAATTAGGAGGGACTATGTGTTGTGTTCAATTGACCAAAAGTACCTGATTGTTGCTTTAAAGGCTAAAGAAAAGAGTAAAGTAAAAAAAAAGTAGAGTCTTTAAAAAGTAAAGAGTCATATTTGAGAATATAAAATAGACAATTCCACAGAAAATTACATATATATGAGCTATTTTTTAAACTTTTATTTAGTTTTATTTTAATGTGACTGAGTTACAGAGAGAAAGATCAGGCCACTGTTCAGTTTTGAATTATGATGGTGCTGGGAGTTGAACCTAGGGCCTAGAATCCTCAGAGCTGTCTCTCTCCAGCCCCTTGTATGAGCTACTGAGTCCTAAAGTCTCTGTGTAAAGAGGTTCAGTCTAGTCATAGGGGTTAGATAGCATAATAGTTATGCAAAGAGACCCTCCTGCCTTAGGCTCCAAAGTCCCAGGTTCAATCCTTGCAGTGCCATAAGCCAGAGCTGAGCAAGTTTTGGTCTATATACACAATGGAATACTACTCAGCTAATAAAAATAGTGATTTTTTACCGTCTTCAGCCCATCTTGAATGAAGCTTGAAGAAATCATGTAAAGTGAAATAAATCAGAAACAGAAGGATGAATATGAGATGATCTCACTCACAGGCAGAAGTTGGAAAACAAGATCAGAAGAGAAAACACAAGTAGAACTTGGACTGGAGTTGGTGCATTGCAGACTCTGGGTGGGGGATGGTGGTGGTACAGGTCCTGGAAAAGGATGACAGAGGACCTAGTAGGGGTCGTATTGTTATGTGGAAAACTGAGAAATGTTATGCATGTAGGAACTATTGTATTCACTGTTGAATGTAAAACATCAATCCCCCAATAAAGAAATTTAAAACAAAGAGTGAGAGAGAGAGAGAGAGAGGGAAATACAAATACAGTGGGAGTAGATAAGATAGCATAATGGTCTTGCAAAGAGACTCCCATGCCTGAAGTTCTGAAGTCCCAGAACCAATTTTCCACCCCCATACTACCATAAGACAGAGTTGGTCAGTGCTCTGGTAAAAAAGAAGTGAGAGAGAGAGAGAGAGAGAGAGAGAGAAATACAATACCGCCCAACTCCCAACCCCTAAATTCTGACAAGAGAACAGCCCATCAACAAGGAGGCAGATGGAGGTGGCAAACAGGTAAAGGAAGTAAAGGAGGGAAACTCAGCTTCTAGCTGAGACCATCAGGAGCTGCACACAGATGATGAAATGCCCACATGCACGTCTGAAACAGACAGTGCAGCCCAATGTCACCTTTACAAGAGACACAAATTGCCTGTTTTTGGAAATGTGTGATTTATGAATTGTATTAAATGCTTAACTTCAAAAAAATAATCCTCAGTGATTGTGAAATAGTAATCAAAATACAGTGAAACTTCATCTTTCACTGAGCTGGTTGGCAACTACCAGGAGCTGGTTATCCCAGTTAGTGAGCAGATGGTGTCAGTCACAGCCCACTCGTCTCTGGGCCCCATCCAGGCTTCCTACAGAGAACCTTAACTGCAAGGGTCTGAGACACTGCTCTCGTTTGGGGTGAAAAGTCCCTCAGGGGTGCAGCGCTGTTGGCAGAAACTCCTGAGCAGAAGTGTAGATCCAGAAGTCCTCCCCTAGGCCATCAGCACAGGGAGTGTACCTTTCCATTGGCCCCTCATCTGACAGGGGGCTCACAGGGCTGGGGGCTGAGGACCTGTTGGGGAATTGTGCAGATGTGGTCAAACATTGGCAGGGCCCACAAACCTCTATATTCCCATGCAAGCATTATTTATAGATATCCACCATGTTATCCCCTTAGGGTATTGCTAATTCAGTTAAAACCACTGCAACAGTTGCCAAGGACATTTCCACCTTCCCAACACAACCTTTGCCTCTCTCCACCCCCTTTCCTAGCCAATCCTGCCCTGACTTGCCACTTCCGGAATCCTCCCATAAAAGCCGCTCATATTTCTGCTTTGGTTCTCTTTGTTCTTCTTTCTTCCATGACTTGACCTGGAGAAGGGCTCTGGGCATAGAGGGAGGCGGCCATTTTGCTAGCTCCACGTGGCCAAAACCGCTGTGCTCTCACCCAACTCTGGAGTGTCCGCATGAATAAAGATTTGCGTTCCCAAACAACCACAAATTCCTGGTCTCTTCTCTCTCCCCCATGATGCAACCCAATAAGGGCCAACTGGGTCTGGTTGGATCCTGAACCCCCCTCCAGCCGAGCTCTTTCACAATGAACAGGAAGGGATCCTGCTCTCTTCCCAGAAGACACCATCTCTGTGCCCTGACAGCTGGCAGTCAAACAGCCTTGGTGAGGTAGCCCAGCTGAAAACAGCACTTGATTCTGCTTGCAAGACTTCAGAAACGTGAGGCCAGTGGGAGCTGTCTCCTCACACAGAAATACCAAAGTAGTCACAGGGTAACTCTGTACCAGAGCAACCACAGAAATCCAGTGCTCACCGTGACAACTCCAAGGGTGCCATGGCGATTTATATGTGCAGGAGCCCCAAGGTCAGAAACTGGTATCTCTCTTAAATAGTCATTAATGAGATAGAGGACCAGGGCACCACTGTGGCACCAGTGATGCCAGGGCTCAAACTGGGAAACTCATGCGCAAGAATCTAGAGGCTGCATCTACCCGGCCGCCTCCCTGACCACTGGTATCTCTCTTTTTTGCATGCTTCAGTTTCTAGAAGTTCTGTAGTGAAACAAGAAAAAAAGGCCAGTGCTGTCTCCATGCAGGTGACAAAGATTTTACTACATAATCTTTGAGTCTTTCAGGCTGTGTCACATTTGGGATGAGAGGACTCTACCCACAGAGAGCAGGTAGCTTGAGGCCCCTGGCTGCCAAGAGGGAGCCGTACTTCTCACGTGGAAGTGATGGAAGGGCGGTACTGGAGCTCCTCCCTTCTCTTACTTCTTTTTTCCCCCTCTCTACATCTTACCCTCTTAGGGGGAAAAAAAATAAAAGACAGAAAGAAGAGAGTGCACATAGCAAGTGTGAAATCCTGTAAGAGCAAGGCCCCAGTTTTTTTTTTTTTAAATAGAAACAAGTAATACTACTACTAAAATAAATTTATCCATTCAGAAAACTAGTTTTTAAATTTCCTAGCTGACGTATCACTGAATTCATAAGCAGGTGGAATTCTGCTTTGTCATTCAGTTTTTCCCAAGTACTAGAAATGCTAAGGGGTCCCTGAGCAGAGTTCCTAGAACCACCACTGGACACTCATCCTAATTCTCTTCCGTTAAAACTCACCACAGATGTAAACCGTCTGATTGATTTGCAGCTTCTTCTGATTTGGTCCCACCCCATTCTAGACAGCACAGTTGTCTCCAGTCCCCACTCCAGTATAGATCCTTTCTAAATATTAGAGGGCCTGAAAGTGTGGCATGCAACTAAACATTAAGTCTAATGTAGGACTGGCATTTTCCTGCACAGTTTTAAGAGAAGATTGATCAGATTAGTAGAGAACATGGACATCAGAGCTAAACAGGTGATTAGAAACCACAGTCAGAAAACACCCCGCATCCAGGGGTGACAGTAACTCCCAGTCAAGCATTTCTGTGAATCTGAACAACAAGTTCTCATTCAGTATCTGTCTCTCATTCAACAGCAAGAGTTGGCTGACTACAGCCCAGAGGGCAAATGCAACCACAGCCTCTTCTGTAAAGACCGTGTGCCTCCTTTAACATTGCCTGTGACAAGCAGAGAGTCTCCTAGTTGCAACACAAATGCCAGAACTTGAGAGCTGGCCTTTTGCAGAATGGCACGCAGCAGGTGAGCACACACAATAGAGGCCTAAGGACCCTCACCAGGATCCCGGTTTGAGCCCCAGCTGCCCACCTGCAGGGGTGTGGCTTCACAAGTGGTGAAGCAGGTCTGCAGGGCTCTATATTTCTCTCCCCTCTTTATCTTCCCTTCCCCTTTCAATTTCTCTCTGTCCATCAAAAAAAAATGACCACAGAAACAGTGGAACAGTGGATTCACAGTACAGACAAAATGAGAAGAAGGAGGAGGAGAAGGAGGAGGAGGAGAAGAAGAAAGAAAGAGAGAAAGAAAGAGAGAAAGAAAGAAAGAAAGGAAGGAAGGAAGGAAGGAAGGAAGGAAGGAAGGAAGGGAGAGAAAGGAAGGTAGGAAGGAAGGAAGGAAGGGAGGGACGGGGAGAGAGAGAGAAGAGAGAGAGAAAGAAAGAAAGAAAGAAAGAAAGAAAGAAAGAAAGAAAGAAAGAAAGAAAGAAAGGAGGTTCTGTTTTCTGCTATTCTGAAGGTTTGCAGAGAACTCGGAGTAACAGGAGAGAGTTTGCAGAGAAATTCAGTGACGTGAACATGGAAGATACATGTGACTCGGTGTTCTTGTCTGCTGAGAAAAGGATCAGATAGATAGATGCCTCATAAAAACACCCTCTGAAGAAATTCTCTGGAGTAACAACTTAGTTTCAACCAATGATAAAGCAAGAGGCATGCATGACTTCTCCACCATTCATACAGTCTCCTGAGGCGACTCTGTTCCTGTACCAGGTGCAGGGGCTCATTCTGGGCAGAGGAGACAGCTCACCTGGTAAGGCACAGATATCCATGTGGGAACCCTGGCTGGAGTTCTCACAGTACAGGGCCGCCAATGCACAAGTTCCATGAATAATGTGGCAGGGCTACGGGCAAGGGGCAGGGCAAGGGGAGAGAGAGATAGAAAGAGAGAGAGAGGGGGAAAGAGAAAGAGAGAGAGGGAGAGAGAAAGAGAGAGAAGGGAGAGAAATAGGGAGAGAGAGAGAGGGGAAGAGAGAGAGAAAGAGAGAGAAGGGAGAGAAATACAGGTAGAGAGAGGAAGAGAGGAGAGAGAGAAAAGAGGGGGAAAGAGAGAAGAGAGAGAGGATAAAGAGAGAGAGGAGAGGGAGAGAGCGAGTAGAGAGAGAGAGAGTGGAGAGAGGGGGGAGGAGAGAGAGAGAGGAGAGAGAGAGAGAGAGAGAGTTTTCTCAGGAGCAGAAGCACCAAGCATTTGGGGAGATTGGTGTTCCCCTCCCAAAAGGAGGGGCAACTCACTTTGTGTTCAGACTCTCAAAAGTAGAGACTGGCAGCCATTTCCATGTTCTGTGTTAGTTCTTAGAGTTCAACAGTCATTTTTCTGAAAAAGCATTTGCAATTAGCAGCTGGTCTGGAGGGCTGGGGAGACGGCATAATGGCTCTGCAAAAGACTCCGAGGTTTCAGGTTCAGTCCCCAGCACCACCTTAAGTCAGCGCTGTGCAAAGTTCTGATAAAATAATCAAGTAACACAGATAGCCTCGACCCACAGAAGAGCCTAAAGGCTTCTCCTTCTAAAAGCCCATGGGGCGGGCGGTGTCTCTCTGAGGTGAGGGACATGGTCCTGTCCCCCTCCACACCCAGGTCTGCATTCAGCTCAGGCCTTTGCATGAGCCAGAGGAGCTGCGGAAGGCAACTTCCAGCTGATAACAACATAGCTGTGTGGATTTTTAAATAAGCCAGAGGTAACGATAGTCTTTGGGCATTTCTACTATTAAAGCCTTACACCTCCTGCATCTCACTGCAACTCACACCCTCATTGTTTGTGTTCTGTGAAAAAGCAATGTTGCAGACAGTAACTAAGGACTGTGCCTTTGCCCAGGGGTCACATGGCAGAGCTCAGCTGTACTGCAGGAGATATGAGAGGGACTTCAGTTTGCTTCAAAGGAAGAGCTACAAAAAGAGAGAGGGAAATGGCATCCTGCGTTGATCAGTTTGATCACTTCTACAGATTGCTTGTAGAGTGGGAAAAGCACAGACAAGGCTCCAAGTTTCCAAAGGCTTTAGTGTGGACGGGGTTGTTCCCTAAACACCTTCTCATCCTTATACCTCAATTATCTGGCTTTCCTGTCAGCAAACGCCAGTCCCTTCCAGGTGTCCTTCATTATCAAGCCAGTATTTCCTCCCCCATGCCTCAGGCTGTGGCATTTCCCAAGGCTTTCTGCTCTCCAGAGAAGGTATTTTATACTTTGAAAGTCTTGGAGGAACGACATACTCCAAGTGTGTGCGATGCAGATAAAATAGGAGGTCTCTTTATAATATCAGATGAGTTTTTTGTTACAGTAACTCTTTTTTAAAATTTTTTTTTTAAATTTACTTATTCCCTTTTGTTGCCCTTGTTGTTTTACTGTTGTAGTTATTATTGGTGTTGGATAGGTCAGAGAGAATTGGAGAGAGGAAGGGAAGACAGAGAGGGGGAGATAAAGACAGACACCTGCAGACCTGCTTCACCGCCTGTGAAGTGACTCCCCTGCAGGTGGGGAGCCAGGGGGTTCAAACCAGGATCCTTACACTGGTCCTTGTGCTTTGTGCCACGTGCTTAACCTGCTGCGCTACCGTCCGACTCCCTACAGTAACTCTTGATGACAATCTGGATTGTGTCTGCTAGATAAAGAAAAAAAAAAAAAAAAGAGGGTGAAGTGAGGCTTGAAACTGCAATTCACCATGGCTGGATATGGTTAGAATCCATGTTGCTGGCATCCAAGGTGACCCATGCGAAATGAGCGTGGTAGGTCAAATTAGTGGGACCTGGACATTTCAGGCCAAGTCCAATCCATGTGGGATTCAGTGTATACATTTAGATCAGTGTAGGAACACACACACTCAGAGCACCGTAAAGAATGCTCCTCTCTGCTTCAAAGGACCAGATCCAGGTAAGTATCTGCACATCGACACAGGCTAATCAGGCCTCCTTATCAAGTGGTGAAGCTGGTGTTGTCCTCAGAGTTGAACATGGAATAGTTAAAGGCAAGGACAACTTTCAGGTGCCCTTATCAACATATTACCCCCAATTGTATTTTCCAAATATGTTATCAAAATGGTAATTCTGTGCTTTCCTTTCTGTAGCTAGGCTGGCTTTCATAAAGGTAGAATTATTACTATAAATATATCAGGGAAACTATTTCAATTACTGGGAGAATATGTAACTCCAACTCTATTTATTTCAATTTATTCAACTGTCTTGATATATTCGCGCACAGAACTTTATAAAGGGTGAATAAATTCACCTTGAAATTGTACCAATTGACTTTGGCTGGGCTCGACTGTGAGAGAAATCAGAGTCCCTTTCTGAAATGAGCCTTGACAAGGCTGATCAAAACAAAGGGGCTATTCATTTATTAAACTGACAGCTTGAGCCTGGCTTCAAGCTTTGGGGATGACAGGGCCCGGGGTGTTTGTTGTGGCCTGGGGTGCTGGCCTCTACACATCCAGTTGGCTCCTCTCACTCTGGAGTTGCATCTGACGGTGTGACATTTCCTACGGCACAGGCAGCTGCTCAGATGTTGAGCAGCCTGCTTGAGAACTGTCATCCACTCTGGGTTACTATTCCAGGAGCAATGTGTCAGCTCAGAGAAGTTTTTCCTAAAACCACCTTGGCTTCCCTTTAGTTACTCACCATCTATCAGAAACTTCAGCAAAGACAGGCACCAAGGAGAACAACTCTATTACAGCAAAATTGGGCCTGCCATGGCCATGTCCATTAACAGTGAAGATGATTGCAGAGTTGTGGAATGTGTCTTAAGTCATTTGTTGCTAATAATAGTTGGAGTAGCAAACTTTGGGAATAAATTATGTGTCTACTATGTATGTGGCAGTGAATTTGACTTTCTATGTATGTATTTAAAAAGGTCTACCTAGCTGTACTGCTTTTGGAGACTTGGGAATATGTTTGTTTAGAGGCTATAAATTTCACATTCTGTATAAATCGGAATAATCCTGGGTTTGGCCTTCGGTGAGGACTGGGCACAGGAGAGAACCACCACTCATGTACACAGCGGGTCTCAAATCAGCAACCACACGACGCCAGCTAAATACGGACACAACGTTTTGGTGAAAGAACATGGGTGTCCTTTGCTATGTCAAATGGCTTCTGCTTCTAATGAGAATGTTCTCTTGTAATAGCAATACTAATTCTGTAAATACAGGTTCATGAACCAGCCTCCCGCGATGCCAGGTGTGATCATGGTTTGGAAGAAGAGGAAAGTGTCTTTATTTAAAATAGCAAACTATCAGGGCTGAGGACACAGGGCTCACATTGTTCATGTACCAGCTGATGTGTCTGTGGCTCCAGAGGCTAGAGGTTTAATCCCTGGTACCATCTTCTGCCAAAAATGAACAATGCTCTGGTTCTCCTCCCACCTCACGATAAGTATTTTTATATTGGAAATAAAGCAATGAAATTAAAAGTCAGACAAGAATAGGGCTGAGAGTAAACAGCTATGCATCTCTGAACTGACGGGGCCAGGCTGAGAGCTTGTGAGGCTCCATTGCTGCAGAGTACCAGGCCCTGGGCTCAAAGCCCAGCTACACAGGGCACTCCATGGATGCTATGGTGTCTCTCCTCTCCCTTCCCCGCTTCTTCTCCCATCCCTCTCTCCCTCCTGTCCCCCCTCTAACAAACATAAGACATAGAAAAATGAGGGCAGGGAGGCCATCCAGTAGCCTTGTATAAGCCTGAGACCCCATGTTCATTCCCCTCCCCCAAACTGAATAATAAATAAATAAACGAGAGGAACCCTGTCATGATGCATGAGCCAAATGTTGGAAATTCAAGTCTGTGGACACTGGTGAGGGGACAGACACGTGGCCTGGGGATGGCTATCCATCAGAGGTGGCCTCAGGGATGGCCTATGATATCATCTCCACCTGGACATTCACATTTGTCGGTCTGTGTACAAATGTGGCCACTAGAGAGATGAGTTCATCCCTTCTTCTTTCCTACCAGGCTCATCTCCTAACTGTGAGCTTATCCATGCAGACACCACTCTACTACTGGGAAGACACCCCAAAGATAAAGGGCAGCCATGTGCCACGTGACTTGCGCCTGGCCCTGCCTTGTGCTCCTCCAAAGGTGGTTGGTCTGATTTGGGCTAATCAAAGCCCATATTGGCTGTTAAAGAAATGCTGAGGCCACAAGTCAGCCACTTGGCGGCACTACCAAGAGGGTTCTGGGAAAGGACAGACACAGCTGTAGAAAGACATAGGCCATGGAGCTACTCCCTGCCCTAATCCAACTTTCTAGCCCTTTTCTCTACTCTGACACCATTCTCTGGGCCAATATCCTCACCCAACCTCAGGCTAGCTACCAAAATCAAGCAGAAGTACCATAGTTGTATGCTGCCAGGAACACGCCTAAAATGGTTCTCCTAGCTTTCTTCTACCCGAAAATCCCTAATCTCATCTGCTCTGGTCCTACTTTCTGGTTCTGGTTCATTAACCATCTTGTCTCAACTTAGGTCATGCCACCTTGCAGACACCAGGCTGCAGATGCTACCATGACTCCATCTGGACTTCTCTGGGCACTGACCTCAGCAATGTGGCCTGGACCCTCACATCTCCAGAGCTCTGGTCCACTAGGGAAAGATAGAAAAAGGGTGGGGGTGTGGATCGACCTGCAACACCCATGCTCAGTGGAGAAGAAGCTACAGAAGCCAGAACTCCCACCTTCTGTTCCCCATAAACAATCTTGATCCATGATCCCATAGGGGGAGAAGTGATAGGATGAAGATAAGAGGGCTCTGCACTCCAGCTCCATCAGCACCCAGAGAGAGAAGGAAAAAGAGACGGACATATGGAGGTAGTCATGATGTCATGAGTGGCTTAGAGGGGAAGAGAGGATTGACTCAGAAAAAGAAGGGGCATCTATGTATAAATGTGGACAGATAGTTGTAGAGAAGATGGTGGGCCCATGACTACAACCTTAGGGGAACTATGGTGGATTGCAGGGTGGGAGAGTAAGATTCAGAACTCTGGTGGTGGGAATGGTGTGGATTCAAACCCCTGTCGACATGTAATTCTGTAATATATACACAAAAAATTAAAAAAAAAGACCTAGGTCACCACTGAGGTCCTGAACTGCCCCTCCTCTGTAGTCAGCACTGCCCCCACACCTCCAATTCTATGAGCACTTAAGATCCTGTGTGAATAAATAAATACATAAAATCCTATGTCATCAGATCTCCTTGAAATAACTTTGTTCTTTGCACCTGGACAAATGTGAATTTGCTAGTGTGAACACTCTTTATAAAGTGCCGCCTTCAAGTCCCTATACAAATGTGTGCTTGGAAAGGAAAAGCAGTTATTAAAACAGATTTTTTGTGACATTTTGACAGGCATCAGCTACAGCTTTTTGCCTTTGCTTTAATGAAACACCTACTTAACAACTGGTGCTGGAACAACTGTGCCTCCACCTTCAAACAGAGAGAGGAATCTAGACACAGAACTTACACACACCAAAAAGATGAACTCCCAATGGATCAAAAGACTCCCATCGACACTGTGCCAAGGAAATATTCATGTACAAGAGTGATGCCGCCATCCCACGCTTGTGTGTCCCATCCCCAGGATAACTCACTCAGCCACCACCAGCGAGTTCTCTCCCTTCTCGATAGCCCCTGCTGACCTCCTCTCACCTCTCCCCTTTTGAGTCTTGGGATCTGATGAGCTATGAAACTGGACAGCCACATCCAAAAACGCAGAGGAATTGGGGCCAGATGGTGGTGCACCTGCTGAAGTGCTCACATTACAGTGAGTAAGGACTCAGGTTCAAGCCCCTGGCCTCCACCTGCAGGGGGGAGAACTTTAGGCATGGTGAAGTAGGGCTGCAGGTGTCTCTCTGCCTCTTTCCCTCTCTATCTACCCTCCCAGCTCAATTCCTCTCTGTCTCTATCCAATAATAAATAAATAAATAAAAGTTAAAAAAAGTATTAAAAAATAAAATTAAAAAAAATTAAAAAGACAACAATGCAGAGAATATGAAACACAGAAGACCTGTCACAAAAAGTTAACTCAAAAGTAGATTAAAACCTTAAAGTATCCGAGGAAAAAAGATGGTCCTTATTTTTTATTTATTTGAATTTATTTATTTAGGATAGAGACAGGGAAAAATTGAGAGGGAATGGGGAGGTAGAGGGAGAGAAGAAAGAGAGAGAGAGAGGGAGAGGGAGAGGGAGAGGGAGAGGGAGAGGGAGAGGGAGAGGGAGAGAGAGACCTGAAACAGTGTTTTATTGCTCATATGGCTTCGCCCTGCAGGTGGAGACTAGGGGCTTGAACCTGGATTCCTGTGCACTGCACTGTGAGCTCTCTACTTGAGGAGCTGCTGCCTGTCCCCACGACTTTCTATAAAACTCCGAAACCATGAGGCAGATTCATCAATAAAAAAGAAAAGGAAAACATGACACAAGGGAATATATTTATCTTCAAAATACTGAATAACAAAATTAAAAAAAAACCTGCTTACTTAAGAGTTCTACATTAAGCAAAATGTACCTATAGAGTATAAAGGAAAATAAAAATAAAGAAGAAGGAGGAGCATGGGGAAGTGGAAGAGGAGGAGGAGGAGGAGGAGGAGGAGGAGGAGGAGGAAAGAAAAGGTAACTTCGGAAGAAGCCATCACAATTAGCAGGAGCTAATGGATACTCTGTGTGGCCCATAAGGGGACAAGGTGCTAGAATTCAGGATACACAAGTGTGAGGTCTGGAGGTCAATCCTGGCATTGCACATACAAGAGTGATGCTCTGGCCCTCTCCCTCTCTTTCTCTCTCCCTCCCTCCCCTCTCCCCCCTCACCCCCTGTCCCATGTGAAATAAATAAAATAAACCTCTAAAAGAAACATGTTCTGGACGGAGTTGTTTTAGTTGAAAAAAAAGCTTCTCACAGAAGGATTCCAGAATGAAGGAAGCCAAAGAAGAGTCAATATGCACAGACATTAACACAAAGTGAAACCAGACTGATACGTAAATGAAAAACTTGAAAAACTAAAACTCCTCCTTGATAACACAAAGAAAAGGTCCATGGCTGAGCTTAGTGGTGACATTTCTGATACAAGACCCAAGACATTACCCATTAAAAATCATACCTGGCTTGCTGGGCTTCATTACAATTAAAATCTTCTGTGGGGTGCTGGGCGGGTAGCACACCTGATTGAGATCATGCATTGCCCTGTGCAAGGACCCAGATTCAAGCCCTCACCTCCCTACCTGCAAGGGGGAAGCTTCAGGAACAGAGAAGATCCACAGGTATCTAACTCTCAAGCTCTCTTGCCCAGTCTCCCCCTCGTGTCTCAATTTCTGCCAGCCTTATCAAATAAGAGAGAAAGAAAAAGAAAAAAAAATAGATAACAAAGGAAATCAAAAACTTCAATCAAGTATGCTAAACCAGGTATGCCGCCACCCAGGCCCTTGTGCATTCTGTATAAATTGCAGTGTCGCCATGAGAGAGACGTTGAAACATACGTACATTTTTCACCTTATCTAAAACATAAGTTCATACTGACCTGTAACATATTGATTCAGCTAATAGCAATAGACTATCCCCAATCTAATGAAAGTTTAAATTTCTTGTTACCTTCATAATAATTTTATCATTTGATCAATGTTCAGAGTTTATAAACAATTCTTTTAGTTCATTATCTGTTTTAAGACCAAACTAGGAAAATGACAAATTGTCACCATTGTATCTCTTACTATAAATTTAACAAATTATAGATGATTTGTGAATTTGATTGCTAGCTGGTTCTTGTGTAACTAGTCAACAGCTTGGTATTTCTTGATACCTTCTATGTATTTAGCTGATGCCATCCTGACATTGTCTTATTTTCTGCAGAGTACAGCAGGGTCTATGCATGAAACAGGCCAAGCAGAAAAGAAGATATCCCTTCACATACACGTGCACAGCCCTCACAAGTCTGGGAGGGGTGGGTTCTGTAAACAGAAAGTGATTTCCAAAGAATATTCTATAGATTTTAACAGAAATTCTTCAACAGTAACAGTTCTTTGCACATTTCTGGGGGAAATGAAAGGTGTGAAATTCTCTTTATGATTTATTAATTAGTATCCCATGAATTGTTTGATTCAGGATATTGAAAATATTGTTTCCTATTTACTACGTCTAGCAGTCTAGCATGTCTCTGTTTTTCTTTCTGGCTTTTCTGTTTTTGTGTGTTTGCTTTTAAGAAGAATTAATTTGAAGGTGCTAAATTCTCCATAGCATAGAATCTACAGTCCCAGGCATAGCTCTTTCTCTCAACAGAGCACAGAAATTTCTACAGTCATTAGGCAGGAAAACTTTCTCCTGTATATGGTCTTTATTCCTTTCTCTTCAACAAGATGGCTCATCAAGTGTCTGGTTCCATTCAGTGACTCCATAGCCATCCTGTCATCTATCACAGCCCAGGAAAATGTCCTCAATTTACTTTAATTGTCTTCTCTCTGGTAGCAGCCATCAAACAATAGGAAAGTGGAAGGTTTCCTAGCAGAGGAGTGATTTCGGATTCTCTCGTGCTCCAAGCAAAGGCAAGTGAAAATGAACTGTCTGACAATTAAAAAGACACCATTCTTGAGTCCTGTGTAAGCAGCAAGACATAATCTGATTCCTTAATTACTATCATCCCAACCAAGACCAAAGAGCCAGCACTTTCTTCCATTGTGTGGTCTTCAGAAGAGTTCTCCCCTGAATCCTTGACTTCCTCAGATGAAAGCTTGTCACTGTGACTTGGAAAGAATGTATCTCTCACACTTAACATACCCACATACTCCCTTTCCCCTTCTTAATACTCGACATGAATTATCAACTTCTTACTAACTAAAGATGGAGAAGAAAAACTCAATAGGTTCATAATTGCAGATTTTTATGAAAGAGAAACAAAAGACATTCCTCAAATGTTTTTTTTCTTTTTTCGTCCTTTAATTATGAGCAATCTCCAGATGTACTCTGTCTATAGTACTATTAATTAACTTTGACAAAACTCTATCTTTGGTATCCGCATTTGGGCAAATTTATTATTCTAAGTTATGAATATAAAATGAAGAGTTTGGCACATGGCATGAAGCTCAATGACCAGCTTAAGGATCCCGGTTCGAGCCCCCGGCTCCCCACCTGCAGGGCAGTCACTTCACAGGCGGTGAAGCAGGTCTGCAGGTGTCTGTCTTTCTCTCCCCTCTCTGTCTTCCCCTCCTCTCTCCATTTCTCTCTGTCCTATACAACGATGACAACATCAATAACAACAGCAATAATAACTACAATAATAAAACAACAAGGGCAACAAAGGGGAATAGATAAATATTTTGTTTTAAAATTATTAAAATGAAGAGATTTCAGCCCTGGGACATACAATCATTTAAAGCAATATCTACCCCAATATTAATTCAAGAAAAGCATCAGGATTTCTGGGAGGCGTGGCCAGGGAATGACAGTGAACAGAAGAGACTTGAACCTGGAACCTTGTACACTGCAGGTGTGCACTCTACCTGGGGTATCACTGAGAGACTCTTATTCATCTTTAAATAAAATAATGATAATAAAGGAGCTAAAGTGATCACTCAGTAGCACTGCTTGGGACTTGCATGCAAGTGGACTCTGGTTCAGTCCTCTGTTCCAGCAGGAGTCAGAGGTGAGCAGTACTCAGGTGAAGGAAAGGGAAGGGGATGAGGAAGGGCTTATCAACTCCCATCAAATCTATTATCCCAACTCTGTTATCCTGTTATCCGTGTTAACTTGGCATCCTTTGACTTTGATAGCCCAATAAAAAATGTGACTCAATTACCTGAGTGACGTATGACTTTTCATCATTTGTGAATTATAATATCCCTAAATTTTGGACAAGATGATTTGGTTGTCTATACACTCCTGAGGTTGTTTTCATATGCAATGGAAGATTTAGTAAAGTTTTGGGGGTTCATTCAAAGTAATTTGTTTCAATTGAGTTTATGTAATTCAAATTAAGATCAGTGATTATGCAATGATTAAAAGTGACCATAATAATGATATGCAGTTGCTATTTCATCTTTGCTTAGCCACGATGAGCTTCCATGTATGGTTACAAAAAATGAGGCAATCTGAAGTTCAAGATTCTGTTAATAATTAAGTAACAGATATGTGATAAAAAAATGTTTCAAAATGACTTTTTACTTGGTACACAGTAGTTATAGACTTGATTGCTGTAAATATTTGGACATAAGAAACTAGATTTTCATCAGTGACAATTACCTGTACTGTAACCTGATAAGACATAGTGGGTCTACAAATAAGAAACCTCATGAGGATTTGGTTTTATTCACAAAGAAACCTGGATTTGTTATCGTGATGGTTTTATTCTATATTCACCTATATTTAAATCAGAAATGACATATAACATGCTGTTTGTTTTTTTTTTTTGTAATGGCATATATAGTTTCCAATGCTTTAGAAACAGTTTTCTTTCAGGACCAGAAGGTGGCGATCTGGTTGAGCACATATGTTATAATGGACAAGGGCCCAGGTTCCAGTCCCTGGTCCTTACCTGCAGGGGGAAAGCTCAGCAAGTGGTGAAGCAGTGTTGCAGGACTCTGTGTGTGTGTGTGTGTGTGTGTGTGTGTGTGTGTGTGTCCTTTCCCTATCCTCTCTCTCTCTCTCTCTTTCTCTCTCTCTCCCTCCCTCCCCTTACCTATTAATTTCTGTCTGTCTCCAACAAATAAAGATAACAAAAGTTAAAAAAAAAAAAAAGCAAGAAATTTCTTTCTATTGCACTCTTTAGTTGATCTGGGAAGTTTACAATCTTTTAAAAAGTTAGGAAATCAGGATTCCCAAAAAATTGTTGGAACTAGGAAAGAATCACTCCCAAAGTAAATACATCCTAAAAGATACCAAATAAATTGTAGCACTGATTCTTTTTCTTATTAAACTGACCAGGGAAATGGCAGGTGTCCTTAAGTCAGTAGACAAACAGATTCATCATTAAATCATTTTCTCGAAATCTCTCATGTTTGCTACATGAAGTAATTAAATATAGTCTAACTTGTAAAACACCACCACCACCCCCACAAATTGCATTTTAAATTTATCAATTTAGTAAGTTTTGGATTGGAGTCTGCAGACTTACGGAGTAAGGTGGTCCTTTCGATTATCAAAGTTGCACTCTCTACAGTTCAGTTCCATTGTGTGATAAACAGGTGATCATCTAGAGAAGAAATGTTCAGTGTCATCTGAGTCAGTGTGTGTGTGTGTGTGTGTGTTCTGTTTACATGTATGTCCTTACAAACACACACACACACACACACACACACACACACACACACACATCCTTGACAATGCTAGCAAGAATTTAAAAGGACTATTTAATCACAATGAACTTAATACCTTTAAAATATATGCATGCAAAACCTTTATATATGTGGTTGCAAGTGTTTCCCCAAGGATATTTGTTCAATAATCTTCACATGAAATTTCTGAGCCCACTGTCACAATATCAAAGATATTAAGTTGCATAAACATCTTCTGATTTTCATATATTTTTCTTCTGAGAAAGGTATATAGTAAACCCTTTAAGAATGTCAAATGTTAAAATAGAAAATGGAGCAAAGTGAGCAATGAAGAAAAAACAGTTTATCAAATGGTGTAATTATTTACTAATTATTCACTTTATGCTTTCAAAATATGGTGCAGCCTTTGTGTTGGTAATAGCTCTTTCATTTTTCATATGAAAGCATATCCATAAATATTTGTCTAAGTAAAGACCTGCTCTGTATACAAATGATAGTTGAGACTCAGAGCTTGGAAGGAAGATCTTCAATGTTTTCACTGAGAAATAATGAAAACATTTGATAAATAATTCATTTACACCTGCTGTGCATAATAATCGTTCATGATGTTGGAGTTCTTTCTGAAATAGTTCTCCAAATAAGTTGTCCTTTGTACCGTGCTATTTCCATTGAGAGGACTCCAAGGTTTGTGATATTTCAGCAAGCCTGTTGGTATAGGTATTAATACAATAAGATTGTGCCCAGAAGCTTTGGGAAAATGATTTTATCTAATATGTGCAAATGGTTTGATCAAGGTTTAAACAAATATTTTATGGAAATCACACATTTTGAAAGTCTTAAATTAGCTCCACATATTAATCTCTTCAAATATCTAGGAATGTAGTATATGAAACTTGCATAGTGTGGTAAAATAGGTGTGAAAGGAAGTTATTAGTAATACTCTAAGTCCAGGTTTATAAATGAGGTGTCCTTTCTAAAAGCATTAATTGGGAACTCTCTAGAGATACAAATCCTCAATTCCTAATCTAGACCTGCTACACCTGAAACTCGATGAGTAAATCTCTAAATTTAACAGGCCTTTTAGGAGATTCTGATTCCTGTTGATTTTCAGAGCCATTAGTCCTGTTATATAAGTGCAAAAGTTGAGGGGAAATTTGTCAACAGTATTAGCAAGTATGTCATAAATATCTAGCATTTCCTGTAGATTAAGAATTATATGGGAAACTCGGGAATGTTATGCATGTACAAACCATTATACTTACTGTTGAATGTAAAACATTAACTCCCCAATAAAAAAATAATAATAACAAAAAAAAATTTTGAAACCTAAGTTTGAGAACACCCCCCCACCACCACACTGGGGAAAAAAGAAATATATAAAATATAAATATATGGAACGGTGAAGTACCACAAATAAAAAATGAATCCAATAAAATGAATCAACATTTTCATTTGTACTTAAGTGTGAAAAATATTTTGCATCATAAACTTTAATTTGGGAGACAACAGAGACAGCATAATGGTTCTGGAAAAGACGTCCATGCCTGAGGCTCTCAGTTCCCAGGTTTAATCCCTAGAGCCACTGTGAACCAGAGAAGAGCAGTGCTCTGGTATTTCTGTCTCTCTGTATCTGTCTCTCATTGAAACATAATGATAAAATAAAGTAAAATGATAAAAAAATGAAGACAATAATAAAATACCACTACATCCCTGTGACAATGTCATAGATCAGAAAGGACAGCAAAAGCAAATGCTGGAGAGGTTGTGGGGACAAAGGAGCCCTCCTTTACTTCTGGTGGAAATGTAAATTGGTCCAACCCCTGTGAAGAGCAGTGAGAAGAATCTTCACAAGGCTAAAAATGGACCTTCCTTATGATCCTGCAATTCCTCTCCTGGGACTATATCCTAAGGAGTCAAACAGCCATCCAAAAAAAAAAAAAAAAAAAAAATCTATATATACCTATGTCCATAGCAGCACAATTTTCAACAGCCAAAAACTTGAAAGCAACCCAGGTGTCCAACAACAGATGAGTGGCTGGCCACGTTGTGGTCTATATACACAATGGAATACTACTCAGCTAGTAAAAAAACGGTGAATTCACTTTCTTCACCACATCTTGGATAAAGCTTAAAGGAATTATATTAAGTGAGATAAGCCAGTAAGAAAAGGGTGAGTATGGGAACAGAAGTTGAGAAAGAAGAATATAAAAGAAAAACACAGAGTAGAATTTGGACTGGGTTTGGAGTACTGCGCCAAAGCAAAAGGCTCTGGGTAGTGGTAGATCTTCAGCTCAACTACAGGGATAGAGGTAGGGAAACAGACCTTTGGTGGCAGGGATGGTGGTAATCTATACTCCTATTAATTTATAACCTTATAAATCACTATTTACCCTAAGTCAGGAGAAAACAGATTGAAAATCTCAAGTTCTTTAAATGAATAGATGTCAGTTCTAAATATGGATTCCTTTAGTCTAAGCAATTAATGTTTCAAATTTGTAAACTCTTGTAATTCTAACACTAGGCTTACATCGTTAAGGCCTTTCTAATAACTTTTTTTTTAAATACCAAACCACCTATAATCTTAGAGCACGGAGATCTAAAGCAACTGGTCCTGTCAGTATCCAAGAGTTGGTTATTTGTGAATACCGTTAAATGACATAAATCATATTTGGGTCATGTATGGTGCAATAAATCCTAACCATGGGATTTTCAAAGTAAACCAAGCTCTCAAATGACTTGGCTATAAGAATAATTATCTATTGCCTTCTTAAATTCAAAGACAGCAAGGAATCTTCCTCATTCTCTTTAAAATCTGTATTCTTCCCAGTCCTGGAACCCCTGGGACTTTGTATTCCTTCATGCCTCTCCTCTTATCCCTACCCTGTGACACTGCCTCTGCTGAACTCAACTAAACCAGTACCACCAATGCCACTACGGCATGCTTCACTCTGGACTGTATCCAGAGACACCAAGCCTGGGATGTCAACCTTTCAGCTCCAATAATCTGGTGAGGCCTTTCCTAACACATGGGGCTCCCTAGTCCCATTTCAAATGGAACATTCCCTAACAAAGTTGCAGACCCTAGATATAGACCAGAGCCTAAGGGGCAGGGTGTATGTGCACATGTATCTATAAGTTAGCGGAAAATATAGACCTCACAGTAAAAGTGTCCTAGATATAGACCAGAGCCTAAGGGGCAGGGTGTATGTGCACGTGTATCTATAAGTTAGCGGAAAATATAGACCTCACAGTAAAGGTGCTCAGTAGTATGCTGTAAGTAGACTTAGACTCAATAAGAGCAGTAAGTAGAAAGGCCTAAAGAAGATGCCATAAAATTCCCCATCAAATGCTTACTACATAGCCCTACACACCCTCCTCTCCTACCCCCTACTTCACTTTCCTCAGTCATGTTAACTCTAACTTCATCAGATAAAGTAAGAACTACAAAAGGCAAAAGACTGGCACACTTGAATGATGGATATTTTGGTCACTACCAGGCCACCCCTCATCTGGGACTTTAGTCAGGCAATTTTTGGAGTCCCACACAGATATAATGGGCCAAGACCTCTAACAAACCCCTCTCTCCACCATCACTTCTTCTTCTTCTAGCGTTTGCCCTTCTTCCGTAGCCAGTCAACAGCGTCAGGTTGAGCCTGATGTAAAGTTTCAAGACCTCCTTTGAATCTGGAGAGATGGCAGTCGTTGACTATGTGGGTCATAGTCTGTCTGGAGCCGCAGGGGCAGTTCGGGTTGTCTCTGGCTCCCCAGCGATGGAACATAGCGGCGCACCAGCCATGGCCTGTTAAATAGCGATTGAGGAGGGCCCAATCATAACGTGCTAGGTCAAAGCCGGGTTGACGCTTGCAGGGGTCTGTGATGAGGTGTTTGTTCTCTACCATCACTGTTCACTTCCATCAGGAACATCATCATAAACCCTCTTGTGGGTCTCCCTAGGACCTGGCTCTCACTGTACAGCAGCAATGGGAAGGGACTCCCCACTCTGTAAAGGGAGGCTGGTCAGCCTACTCTGCCCCTCGAGGAAGACAGGTCCTGAAATGAGAGCAGCCTAGAATGCTCCCAGTTGTGACCTTGGACTATGAGCTCAGACTCACAGGGACTTAGAGGTTACACAGGCTCCTGTCCTAAATATGAATAGACATGGGCCCTGGGTCAGGTTGATGGGGTAAACAGTTAATGGTGTGTATATACATTCTTCTTATCTGGGAGCTACTCTCTGCTCTAATCCAGCTTTCTAGCCCTATTCTCAACTCTGACACCATCTTCCCAGACGATGGTTTTAGTCCACCTGAATGTTAGCTGTCAGGCTCAGGAAAAAATTACTAAAGTCATGGGCCCTGTGGAACATACCTAAAATAGACTTCCTAGTTTCTTCCCACCAGAAGACCCCTAACTTCATCTGTTCTGTTCCTACCTGTGTTGGTATGTGTCTAGTTCTGCTTCTGGGATCTAGTTCTGCTTCTGTTACATTGCTTGACGTTGTGTCTATTTACATGGTCTTTTTTGTTACATTGGTTTGGTCCCACTCCCCCCACCTCTGGGAGATTTGGTTTAGCCCTTGCTAGTTTCCCGCTTCTTCCTTCTCCCCGCCCCCTACCCTACGTACTTCCTGAGCTCCTGCTGCTGCCGCCAGGGGAGAGAGATGTAGGGCAGAACTTGTGGTGATTAGATTAGATTAGTTTTTGAATCATTGCTCCTGAATAAAGAAATACAGCGTCTCTGCTCAGCCATGTGTCCTCGAGTCTCTGTCTACCTCCGTGAAGCTAGCCCGGCCTACTGGAGCCCCAAACTCTGACAACATATGGCACCCTCCGAACAACTAAGACAGTATAGATCTAAATTTGTGTTTAAAATGACATGTCTTCATAACAAAAGTTTTTCTCCTTGTGTACTGAAGACCATGTTTATGTGTGTGTTTAAAGTTTGTTAAACATTAACTTTAAGGTTAAAAATGTAACTTTAAGGCGACATTCTTACCAGGCAAAGTTAAATGAAAAAAGGTTTTCAACGTAATTCTCATAAAGGTAAAATTAACTTACATTTAAAGTCTGAGGTAAAAATTAGGTAAAAATCAGTATATTTTAACTAAGTTGGTCTAAAAAACCTGCGCACACCAAGGGTGTGTCTCCATCTTGAATGGGTGTAACAAAAGGTTAAGAAGATGTTGTTGATATGTGAAACTCTCAAATACCTTCTCAATCAGGAACGGTAGATTACACAATGGTTATGCTAATGATTCTCATGCCTGAGGCCTTTTTTCCATGGTTCTTACGTTTACCTTTCCACATTCTATTGTTTAAACTTTAAACAACCTTAACATCATACTAAAAAAGACTTCCATTGTAATAGAGTTATCAATTGTGGTAAACTTCTAACCTGCTACAAGTTTTATTTCATAAGTAAGTAAATTGCAGCTGTCAAGTTCTCTACAGAAAAGCAGAATTCCAGCAGCTGACCTTCCTCATACAACGTTCCACCCCTTGGCATTCTTCCGTGGACATCTGCTTTGGACTCGCACTTCTATCGGACTCACTGGTACACCTCTTGGACACTTTGCACAAAACTAGCAGCTTCCCTTTACGCTGCTGGGTTTCTCAAAGACTGACTGCAGCCAGCTGCCATGGGACTCTAGGCCATACCCCCACCCCCATGCTAGGTAATGCCCACAGAGATAGGAAACGCCCATCGAGGTGAATAAAAAACCTACAGAGGCAGCAAAGGTCCTTTATCTTGATAAAGCCTTGCCCACAGAGGCAAGAAACGTCCCCCTCAGGCCTTCCCTTGGCAGCATACTGGTTCTTGTTGCTTGCTTACTTGTTCCTCCATGTTTGTGCCAGTTTCTTTTTAAAAAATGCCTGTACGATATAGGTTTCTGTTCATCCCACACCCCTGATACTGTGGTCAATTAGTTAAAAAGAAAAGGGGGAATTGTTGGCATGCATCTAGTTCTGCTTCTGGGATCTAGTTCTGCTTCTGTTACACTGCTTGACATTGTGGTCTATTTACATGGTCATTCTGTTACATTGGTTTGGTCCCACTCCCCCCGCCTCTGGGAGATTTGGTTTAGCCCTTGCTAGT
This sequence comes from Erinaceus europaeus, assembly GCF_950295315.1. Lineage (NCBI taxonomy): Eukaryota > Metazoa > Chordata > Mammalia > Eulipotyphla > Erinaceidae > Erinaceus > Erinaceus europaeus. The sequence continues at coordinate 2,251,088 of NC_080170.1, read as the reverse complement.
TTTCCGCTTCTTCCTTCTCTCCGCTCCCTATCCTACGTACTTCTTGAGTTCCTGCCACTGCCGTTGGGGGAGAAGGATGCAGGACAGAACTTGTGGTGATTAGATTAGATCAGTTTTTGAATCGTTGATCCTGAATAAAGAAATACAGCTTCTCTGCTCAGCTGTGTGTCCTCGAGTCTCTGTCTACCACCACAAAGCTAGCCCGGCCTACTGGAGCCCCAAACTCTAACGACATACCTGTATTTATTTATTTTTTTATTAATGATTCAATAATGATTGACAAGATTGTGGGATAAGAAGGGTACAAGTCGACATAATTCCCACCATCAGAGTTCCATAACCCCCCAGACTACCTCCATTGGGAGTTTCCCAATTCTTTATCCCTTGGGGAATATGGGTTCCTGTTTATTAAACAGTTTGTCCTGCTTTATAACTTACTGCCTTTTAAGCCACCAACTTGCAGACTCTACTACGGTTCCATCCTGACTTCCCTGGGCAGACAGCCTCACCCATGTGTCCTGGAACCTCCCCTCCTCAGAGCCCTGCCCCACTAGGAAAAGACAGAAACAGGCTGGGGGTGTGGATCCACCTGCCAACACCCATGTCCAACAGAGAAGCAATTATGGAAGCCAGAACCCCCACCTTCTGTACTCCATAATGGTCCTGGGTTCAGATCAATTTTATAGTAAAAAAAAAGAAAGGAAGGAGGGAAGGAAAGAAAGAAGGAGGAAGAATATTTGGTATATTCTAGTTGTTAAAAATTTTTAGAGGAATTATAATACTGGCATTGATAAAGAGATCCCAGACTTTGAGCTTTGTGGCTTGGAGGAAGGAAGGACTAATGCAAGGAAACATGACTCACACATAAAAAGCAATGAATTTTTCAAGTAAAGTATATGATACAAATTTAATACACTACCAATAAATGTCAATGAAATTGCCTTTTGACAACAACACAGTTCCTGGGGTTTCAGACTCAACCCTAGCACTCCCATATGCCAGGCTTGAGCAGTTCTCTGATTCCCATGTCTCTGCCTCTATCTCTGTCTCTCTCTCAGAAATAAACATAAGACCTTTTAAAAATCAACTCTTGGGAGACGGGTGGTAGTGCGGCAGGTTAAGCGCACATGGTGCGAAGTGCAAGGACCAGCGTAAAAATCAACTCTTTTTTTTCCCGTGATTTTTGATATTTTACAGCTACTCACAAATTAAGAGACTTCTGGTTTTCTCAAACTATCTTCTAAATCAAAATGATTTATTTCCATCTGAATAGTCTTCCCCATCTCCCTAATATCACTGCTAAACAAACTTGGGTGTTTTTCTTGAACAGTAAATGTACTCAGGGAGGGCTAGAAGAAACGGAAGATGCTGCCCTACCAATCGCCATGATCCAGACTGTCTAAGTCAGGTAGACACGGGTTTAATGTGAGTCTAGTGCTTACTGTAGCTCTTTGGGGTGAATGTATTGACTTACTTAGCCGATACTAGTAAGTGGTCACTAAACTCAAGGAGTGATTGAGACTCAGTGACAATAGACTGAGCAGAGAGAAAGCCCAAGACAAAATGCACGTGCCCACAAATCCTTAAAATAGGAAAATGCATTACAATCAGGAGACTGAGTGAATATAATACTAAAATGATAGTGAGGATTACTGAGTTCTTGCTAAGACTGTGTTTTCATTACTGTACCTATGACACAAAGACACAAGCAGCTAAGGAAACAGAAAGAAGCATCCCCAATGCTAAAGACAACATAAATCAGTAGTTGAGAAAAAGTTAGCCAAACTGTTTGGCAGAAATAAAATAAGTTACAAAATGATTTGGATGCACAAAAGGCAAAATGAAAAAATAAATAAATAAAATGAAATGAAATATATATTTATTTTCATAGCAACAGAATCACCTCATGGGTAGAAAAGTAAAACCAGAATTTCAGGATGACACGATATTTAAAATTCTAGTACTGTGGCATTTTTCTCACTAGATATATCTCACTACGGAGTCCAATATCATTTCTAATATGCTTGCTAGCCATGAGGCCTGTGTCGGTCAAATACACCTATGTAAGTGAGATCTGAGCCTGATGTTAAGCTAAAACCACAGTCTTGAAATTTTTGACAAGTGTAGGTAACAGTGTATCTTCTTGGAGTGAGGAAAAGAAGAATCATTCTTTTGAAAGCACTCCCTTTCTTACAAGTGCTCTAGCAATCACTGAAACTTTCCCAATTAGTTCAGAAGGCAGTTTAATCACTGCCCCCCACACCCAGAACACAGTCTCAGCGATCAGAGAAAGTATTGGTCATGGAAGTCAATTAATCACACTTTGCAAGCTCTGTTTGCAGGCGCATTAGAGACCCATTAGAAATGGCCACTTGGAGGGCACAGGCAGGAGACAGTCATCTGCAAGAAAGTCTCCCGGCGGAGGGCTACACTGAAGTCCGCCTCATGGGCTCAGCTCCTCCTGTTTTTGTTTTTCTTCTTCTCCGTGCATAGCCGGGGCGCTGAGCTGCTGCTGGGAGTGCTTGTTTCTACAGTACTGCACACCTGATTGGCATCTCTTGATGCTAGTGATTTACTTCCCTGCTCTGTTGCTGCTCGGGGAGGAAATCTGGACCAGAGCTCTGGCCTTCTAGTTTCTGTGGTTTTCCCAGTTCAGACACATCCCAACACTGTATCAGTTTTCCCTGAAGATAAATACAGATGCTGAAACTGAATTGCTTTCTCTCAGTCTGTTCACTGGAAAATATCTCCCATGCAAAAGAATAAAATGAAGCACAGCCGTGTATCTGCAGCAGCTGTGTGATCATGCTCTTGGCAAACAGAGCCCAAGCGGTAATCTTAGAAATGCCATCCTAACTCTCCTTCCAATAACTGCCATCTTCTGGCCGGTACCTGAACTCAAGGCAATCACTTCATCATCATATTTCATCTGTACATTGTAGCAACGATCATAAAACATGGACTGCCTTGCCCCAAGTTGGTCAGAAGCTGATGACCACAAGGCTCAGTTGCACATGGTGAAGAGGAGACAGGCCCCCCTGTCTGCTGTGATGCATCCAAGGTTGTGTTTGTGAGCTTCAGCCTTTTGGGTTCCATATAGACAAAGCTCTTTGGCATGTGGTGGTGTATAGCATGCTGCTTCTGCATGCACAGCAGTCCCATGGTGGTGTGTAGCATGCTGCTTCTGCATGCACAGCAGTCCCATGATGGTGTGTAGCATGCTGCTTCTGCATGCACGGCAGTCCCATGATGGTGTGTAGCATGCTGCTTCTGCATGCACGGCAGTCCCATGATGGTGTATAGCATGCTGCTTCTGCATGCACGGCAGTCCCATGGTGGTGTGTAGCATGCTGCTTCTGCATGCACGGCAGTCCCATGGTGGTGTGTAGCATGCTGCTTCTGCATGCACAGCAGTCCCATGATGGTGTGTAGCATGATGCTTCTGCATGCACGGCAGTCCCATGGTGGTGTATAGCATGCTGCTTCTGCATGCACAGCAGTCCCATGTGTCCCTGTATGATGACACGGTGGGTATTCTTGTGCAGTATTCTTGTGGGTATTCTTCTGACTCATACCCTCCTCAGCTAGCCCTCAGGAGCATAGCTACTGGACTATTGTGCAGGTACACCTTCTTAGGAAGGAATGGGGTCAAACTGATTCCCACAGACACTGTCGGGACTGAAATGTAAACCCCCTCTCTCCTGTACTGCCAACACACAGAATGGCCAACCTTTGAATTGTAGCCATTCTGATGGGTATGTGGCAGTGTGACATCATGCCTGTTGGATGCTTTCTTTCAAACCATAAGGCTGAGAGCTTTTTCAGGTTTCTATTGGACCCTGGATATCTTATCCAAGCCCCTTGTCCACTGTGATTGTGGAAACGTTTCTTCCTTATTAGAGTCCATGAGAGGTCTGGGTACCAGCCCTCTATCCATGTAGACCTTCGAAATATATTCTTTGACTCTGAAAACTATGTTTTCATTTCTCTAGTGACATCAGTTGAATGTAAACTGTTTTGTACCTTTTATTATTTATTTATTTATTTATTTATTTATTTATTTATATGTATTTATTGAAGAGACAGAAATTGAGAGGGAAAAGGGAGAAAGAGAGACACCTACAGCCCTGTTTTACTGCTCATGAAGCTTTCCCACAGCAGGTGGGGACCAGGGGCTTGAACCCTGGTCCACGTGCACTGTAATGTGTGTGTGCGCAACCAGGTGCACCACCACCTGGTCCCTGAATGTAAACTCAGAAGCTAGCATCTGGCTTCCCAGTATATCCCTCCTGTTTCCTACTGTGTGCATTAGCCAGTTGTAAAAATATTGTCTCACTCAATGTAAAGACAGTCTACATTTTCCAAGTCACCCTCAAGCAGCAATGTGGGGCCCCCTGTGCCATCTACCTGCATTACCACTTACATGTCAACTAGGCAGCACGTGTGTACGAATGTCTCTGGCCACTATGCTGGATAATCCACTGACTGTCTGTCTATCCTCAGACACACAACGTCATTTTATTTATCCCAGTGGGATATTGGTCTGGGGCTCTCACAGACAAAGCCCTCCAGCATGGCTTTTCTTCAGTGCAGACTAGTTGGTTTATTTCCATTTCCATAATGATCTCAGTATAGGCCACCCTTCCCCAAAACGCTTCTGCTGGGGCTTTTACTGGAGTTTCAGTAAATTCACATGTAAGTTCAGGACAGTTAGAGTATTTCTCTGTGAATATGCCATGCCATGAACATGATGTCTGCATGTGCTGATATATGACTTGAATGGTTTGCCACATTTTGGTAACATGGTAACTATTTCCCACAAAGACCTTTGCATCTTTTCTGATAGATTTATTATTTGACAATTTGATGCTATTTTAACTGGCATTGCTCTAGAATTCCATTTCTTTGTTATAGCTATAAAGAAATGTAATTGAGTTTTATACTTCGACTTGCTCCCAGCAATCTTACTAAAATACTTTATTGATTTTGATACTGCATCTGTGTTCTTTTGTTTCTGAAGTACATTATTCATGGACCACACATGAATAATGAGGATTTCCTCTCCACTACAGTCCTTCTGCTTCTTTAACTGGATTTACTTTCCTATGAAGCTCTCAAAATGTCAAAGAGTAGTTCTAGCTCCTACCTGTGCCTACTTTAAATGGAATATTTAAAAATAACTATGTTGGGGGTCCGCTGACAGTTCACTTGGTAAAGCACACACTTCACTATAACAGGACCTGCTTTCAAGGCCCCTAGGCACCACATGGGAGCATCGTTTAAAAGGAGATTATTTGTGAATGCTGAAGCAGGGCAATGGTGTTTCCACTGTTTCCCTCTGTCTTTCATCATCTGAAATAATACCAGAGTAGAAAAATTAAAACGGGCATGTAGCACCAGTGAAGGTATGGCAGAAAAAAAATAAATACATATCTTATTGGAGGTGTGCGTATTTATTGAACAGGGAACACTCCCTTTGTTCTTGCCTTATAAGATTTTATAACCTCGTGAATTAATACTTATGTTTTCAAATACTCTTCTCAACATTTTTGAGACGTAATTTTTCTTTTGTTACCGTGTTATTTTGAATGTACTGATTTCACATTGCTAACATCATTTTACTTTTAATGAATTTCTTTAGCTGTTACAATAATCTAACCTCATTGAAATCATGATAGCTCACCTAATTTGTCATGTTAGCAGCCTTGCCTGAGCCTGTGACATCATATAGGAGTCCTACAGCACAGAAGGAAGTTTTCTCCTCTCTCTCTCTCTCTCTCTCTCTCTCTCTCTCTCTCTCCAGTACTCTCTCCCTCCTCCATCTGAAAAAGTCAATCCAGAGCAGTGAGGCCCCAGAGATGACACAAACCAAGACTAGCAGGGTTATGAATGGTTAGCATCCATTACACATTTTAAAATATTACTGGACTAAGTTTGATAACATTTCAGTCAGACTTTGAAATGTATAGTCATGTTTAAATAGGTATAGAATGTCCTATTCTCACAATATAAACTGAAAACATTTGTAGTGTTTATTTTTTATCTTTTGGAAGCTTTAGTGCAAAGCTAAATTATTCCCTGTTTAAGTATTTAGACATATTTACTGCTGGAAGCATTTATGCCCATTTATTCCTAGAATTTTGTTTTTTAATCCTTTATACTATTTTATTACAAAAATACTTTATGAATTGCTAATAATTAATAGTATAAGAAAATACTGATTTATGATGTTTTTAGAAAAGTGTAGAAAAACTTTAAACCAAAGGTTCAATTTAACTGATATTCATAAGATCACTCAAACTTCTATTTCTCTTATGTCTTCTATATCTTCCTTTTATAATTCTAGAGATTTTTGATAGAAAAAAAATTTTTGAGACAGTTTTAAATCACAATAAAAATTGAGGAGAGGTTAAAGTGATTTCCTTTCTGTGTTTTGTTCATCACAGGCAAGGCCTCCCCCACCATCTACACCACCCCACCAGGTGGATCCTTTGCTTACATTCTCTGATAGCTATCTCCATCATTCTAACCTCATGTAGAGTATCCACACTGCCCTTTAAATACTCCGTGATCACTCATTAGGGAATGTAAGGCCCATGAACTCATCCGGTCTGACTCTGTGAAATCAGTTATTATTATTACTATTATTATTACTAACCATATTAAGTGCTGGTTTTTAGGTGGGAAATGCACAAATATCTGAAGGGACTATTAAAAATTGTGCTGCTATAGCACAATTTGTAACAGCCAAAATCTGGAAGCAACCCAGTTATCCAACAACAGATGAGTGGCTGAGCAAGTTGTGGTCTATAGACACAATAAAATACTAATCAGCTATTAAAAACAGTGACTTCACCATTTTCAGCTGATCTTAGATGGAGCTTGAAAAAAATAATGTTAAGTGAAATAAGTCAGAAACAGAAGGATGAATATGGGATGGTCTCACTCTCAGGCATAAGTTGAAAAACAAGATCAGAAGAGAAAACACAAGTAGAACCTGAACTAGAGTTGGCATATTGCACCATAGTAAAAGACCCTGGGGTGGGTGGGTTGGGGAGGAGAGTGCAGGTCCAAACAGGAACACAGAGAACCTAGTGGGGGTTGTATTGCTATCTCCCTGGCTCAAACACTCTCTTTCTATCTGAGAAGTACGCCCATTGCAATGAAACCCAAGAGATGAAAAAAATACCTTACAAGATTTTTTTATCTCACAAATGTTTTATAAGTTACTTCTATTACCTTCATGTTAAATGCCTATCAGTTATTAAGAATTTCTCCTTTGAGTCATTTAAAAATATTTTCTGGGAACTTTGGTGGGGGGAGGGGACTAGCAACAACTGAAAAAAGTACACCCAGAAACAATTAAATAAAGCCTTGGGGGAGGGGAGAGAAAGAAGATACCCTGAATCTCACACTGAAGTAATTCACTGAGCCACATGTGGGTGCAGATGTGAGTCATAAAGAGGACAGGACAAACTTTCAAGACAAAGCAGCTTGACCTAGGAATCAGCTATAAGTGGTGGGCCCTGGCACTGATGGTACAGACACATAGCAGACACAGGCTGGACTGACAAGAGAGGGTAAAACGTGATCAGAAACTAAAATGGTGAAGCAGGTCTGCAGGTTTCTATCTTTCTCTTCCCCTCTCTGTCTTCCCCTTCTCTCTCCATTTCTCTCTGTCCTATACAACAATGAAAATATCAATAACTACAATAAAAACAACAAGGGCAACAAAAAGGAAATAAATAAATAATAATAAAAAAAAAACACTACTCTGTCTAAATTTACCCAAGGCTATACAGGAAACACTCCCTTCCATATAAACAACATAGGCACCTTCTGCTGTTTGAAAGGCAGAAACTGTGATTAGCCAAAACATTGGGGAAAATTCAACTGTTCAAAATCACAAAGAGTTTGAATTCAGAAAGCTTATTAAGAAAGCAATTTAAGATTCCCCAGAGGTGGTGCAGTGGATAAAGCATTGGACTTTCAAGTATGAGACCTTGATTTCAATCCCTGGCAGCAAATGTAGCAGAATGATGTCTGATTCTATCTCCTCCTATCTTTCTCGTTAATATTTTTTAAGGGCAGGTGTAGATAGCATAATGGTTATACAAACAGACTCTCATGCCTGAGGCTCCAAAGTCCCAGGTTCAATCCCCTGCACCACCATAAGCCAGAGCTGAGCAGTGCTCTGGTAAAAAAAAAAAAAAAAAAAAAAACTTTAAAAATATTTTTTAAATGGCGAATTAAGACTATAAACATAGCATAAAGGTACAAATATAGAACCTCAGAGATCGTTTCATGAAAGAGTTATAAGATGCACACATAAACCTCTGAACAATGATACAGGATATGAAGGGTATTTTGCATGGAGTTGGCACTTCGATAAGAGGTCTAGTTACTAAAATAAATCAGTTTAAGAAGAGAATAGCATGTCTAAAAAAGTAAAACAAACAGACCACAACAACAACAACACCACACTCTCTGAAAACAAAGCTACTGGAGAGAAAAAGTTAACGAAAAAATGAAACAATTCCCTGTGAAAGAGCAGAATCCATGAGGGAAATGAATGTGAGAGTTATTGGGATACTGGAGGATTAAGAGAAGGAGAGGTGAGCAAAGAACATATTCTAAGAAATTAGAGCAGAAAATTTCCCACAGTTGGAAAGTGCACAAAACATAGACATTCAGGAAGCTGAACAAACACCCAGGTTACTGGATCCAAAACAGCCCACACCATGACTCATCACAATAAAACTATTCAAAAATAAGGGCAAGGCATAGGACCTTGCCCTCAACTAGGATCAACAACGATAGAGAATGTGCCATCCTCCAAAGGGAGGCTGGACAATATACTCTATACTCCACCTGAGGAAGATGGGTCCTGATATTGGGGCAGCTTGGAATGTTCCTACATATGTCCACAGAATATGAGCACAGATCTACAGGGATGCAGAGGTCGCATAGGCTCCTAAGCTGAATTTGGGCCCAAGATCACATCAGATTGATGGGGTTTACAATCAACAATATTGATACACCTTTCCCATATTTTGGGAGCTACTTTCTTCCCTGATCCTGCTTTCTGGTCCTTTTCCCAGCCACCATGACATCATCTCCCCAGACAATAATTAGGATCCACCTGCATATCAAATTTTAGGCAAACAATCAAACAAACAAACAAAACACTAGTATATCCACAGGCCCTTTGGAATATAACTAAAATATGCCTATTAGCTATCTACAAAACAGAGATTCCCCCAACTCTTCATCTGCACAATTCCGGCCCTTAGGTCCATGATTGGTCAACAATTTGTTTGGCTTTGTATGTTAACTCTCTTTTCAACCTCCAGGTTCCAGATGTTACCATGATGCCAGCCAGACTTCCCTGGACAGATGACCCCACCAATGTGTCCTGGAGCTCCACTTCCCCATTACTAGAGAAAGAGAGGCAGGCTGGGAGTATGGATCGACCTGTCAGTGCCCATGTTCAGCTGGGAATCAATTACAGAAGCCGGACCTTTCACCTTCTGCATCCCACAATGACCACTGATCCATGCTCCCAGAGGGTTAAAGAATAGGAAAGCAGGGAGTCAGGCTGTAGCAGTGGGTTAAGCATAGGTGATACAAAGCACAAGGATCAGCATAAGAATCCCAGTTCAAGCCCGGGCTCCCCACCTGCAGGGGAGTCACTTCACAAGCGGTGAAGCAGGTCTGTAGGTGTCTATCTTTCTCTCCCTCTCTGTCTTCCCCCATTTCTCTCCATTTCTCTCTGTCCTATCCAACAATGACAGCAACAATAATAATAACTACAACAATAAAACAACAAAGGCAACAAAAGGAATAAATAAATAAATAAATAAAATCTTTAAAAAAAAAGAATAGGAAAGCTATCAGGGGAGGGGATGAAATACGGAGTTGTGGTGGGAATTGTGTGGAGTTGTACCCCTCTTATTCTATGGTTTTTGTCAGTTTACTTTTTATAAATAAAAAATTAAAAAAAAAATAAATAAAGGCAAGGAAAATACATTGTAGGCTACTAGCAAAAGCGAGAATTTGATATACAGAAGTAGAACCATCATGCTTTCATCCGAGTTCTTATTGTAAGCCCTAGAGGCAAGAAAGAAGTTCTAATACAGTATTAAAACATAAAAGTTACCAGCCACACATTTTCTACCCTGCTAAAGTATCCTTCAAGTATGAAAGAGAAACTAAAATATTCTCAAACACACTGAAACTGAAGGAATGCAGACCAACAATCCTACCTCACAAAAACTATCGCAAAGAGTCCTACACGAAAAGATGCAAAAGAACTCCAACTGTAAATGATTGCTGGGGAGGGAAATCGCTCTAGAGAACTTCCTGGTTGACGAACACATTCACATAACCTGAGGCAGGTGCCTCTCACTTCCAGGGTTCAGAAGTACCTCTGCTGAGAATCCATCTAGATTACACTCTGTGTATCTTTTACTATTTATTATATAATAAACTGGTGAATGCAAAAATGTTGTCTTTAACTGCCAAGCACATAGAGCTTTCTCTTTAGCTTTATCAGTTACTTTTATGTAAAATACTCTATGATTTATGTTCTCCTGTGAAACATTGTCTTGTAAAACAATATTTCCCAAGTATTCAAAAATAAAATATCTTATTTTTATGATATGCATTTTCTGGCCTTAATCAAGATTTGCTTAACAACCCAATAATTATAAGTAACTTATTGGTAATGTGCGCAAAGAGTTTGTTTTCCGCAGCTATATTCTGAAAACCCAGTTATAAGTCTTTCTTTGATTTAGAGTATCATTTCTCATTCATCTCTAGTTGCTTTCTTTTTCAGTTCTACTTCTTTGTAATTTCATTCCCATTGCTTCTAAATACAAAACTGTGTTTCAATTTTGTTTTACTGTAATTAGAGTTTGTATTTTCCTGAGTCTGTGTCAATATTATTTTCTCAGTCTCATTGAATTTTCAGCCATCATTTCCTGAGAAATGCTCATGTCTCACTCACTACGTTAGCTTTTCTTGCATTGATGATGAGACGTTAGACATTCTTACTACACCATCTCTGACTCATGACACAGAGTACACTTGTCATTCCATGACTTTTAGGACTTTACTCTATGTATTCACCTATTGGCTACTCCTCATCTGACTGATTTACTTTTCAGCTATGTCTGAAATTTGTTGAACACACCAACTAATTTCTTGATTCAAAATTAAGACTATCATTTCCATCTGGTATGTTTTTTTCTAGTCTTCTGAAAATAATAAATCTCTCCTTTATTTTATTATTATTTTTTTTGACATAGTGAGATCATGATGTCAAAAAACATCTGATAGTTCATCCATTTGGAACTGAGTGAGTATATTTCTGTTCTCTTCTGCTACTATTGATTTTTGTTTTCTCTGCTCTTGAAGGTCATTTTCATAGAATTCTAGAGAATTATTTTTGCCACCAGGGGACTTGGTGCCTGTATGACTCCACCATTCCTGATGGTCTCCCCACCCCCATTTTTTTTTTTTTTGATAGTGCCAGAAAGAAAGAGCAAGAGGCAGAGAGAAGGATAGATAGACAGACAGAAAGATGGACCTATAGCAATACTCCACTACAGGTAGGAAGCAAGGGCATAGGCCCAGGTCTCTGAGCATGGTAATGTGTGTGTGCTCTACCAGGCACATCACCACTAGGTCCCCAGAAATATTTCTCTCTTATATTATTATAAAATTTATTATTATAATTATTATTATCTTTATTTGTTGGATAGAGACAGCCAGAAATTGAGAGGAAGGGGGAGACAGAGAAGGAGAGAGACAGAGACTTGTTCAGCCCTTATTAACCCAAGGGGACTAGAAAATATTCAGGTCACACATATCTTCCCCTTGCTATTTGCCTGTTAGTCAGTTTGTCATTTTCAGTAATAATTCTCCAGTCTACTTTTTTTTCTTAGCTGTCCTTCGATCTGAATTATCCACTTTATCACTACAGAAGCTCAACTGCACTGATTCTATTTTGTCTTTTAATTTATGACACTGGCCTTACTCCAAATAGAACCAGAAGGCACCAATGAAAAAAATATAGGTGTTACAAAAACTGCTAAGAATGTTGGGGAGGTGGAAAAAGAAAATTCTTCAGTTGAGATTATTATCCTCATCTGAATCAAAATATTCTTTCTCAGCCAAAATATACAAATATCAAAAATAAAAACATAAATTTTCTTATAGAATCCACATTTTCCTTAAAGGTCTATTAAAAATATAACATGTATTCACTATAGTGATTTAAAATAAATCATTACAATATTCATCATTACTATAATTGTTACAATATTATACTTTATAGCATTCATTCAATGAAGAGTAATTTACTAGAACCATAGCATAAAATGATTCATGTAAAAAAAAAAATTAGCTGGGGGAGGCATGTGCATTTTGTGTAGGAGAAACTTAAGCTTATAGAGAACAAACACATAAATGTAGATATAGGTAGGTACGTGTAAATCTAAGACTATGATAACTAGCATTATACCAGTATCATATATTTTGTGTTATTTTACACAATTTAAATTTTCCAAGTCTCAACTGCCATATCTACTAAATGAACTTCAAATGAAGAAATAAAGTAAAATATGTGAGATCTATGTATTTCCTAGCACAAATCACAATTTTAAAGCAAACTGATTCTTACTATTTTAAAGAATTTCAAGACAACCTGGAGATATATATATATATATATATATATATATATATATATATATGCTAGAGAAATTGAAATTGTCAAGGAGTGAGCTTAGCTTCATAAACACATCCATATAGTCTATTAAGACATGAAAGTTCCGTCCCCATATAATATATAACTGAAGTATTCTCATTGGAATTTCCAGAAAAGACAAGTAAAAATTAAAGACAAAAGAAAGAGAATCCACTCAAGTCATTCATCAGATCTAAGTACTGTCTGTAGCCCCACAAACCATGCTTATCACAGTGAGTAGCATTTGCTTGCTAGAAATACATTGAAAGATGAAGAATTTTTGTTTTCAGGCCATCACTGGGGCATCGCCACTCTGGCTTGACTTTTCAAGAGACAAACAGAGAGACTGTCAGAGACAGAGACAGAGAGTCACATCACAGAGGCTTCCTCCAGTGTAGCTGGAGTTGGACTCAAACACAGGCCAAGTGTGTGATAGGCCAGACACCTTCCTAGATGACCTACCTTGCCACCTCTGAATCTGAGCCTCTAAGTGTATGTTATTATAAGCATTATTTGACTTATTTTTGTGCAGCCACCTTTGATTATATAGAATTAAGTATACTAAGACTTTAAGACTGAGATAAGCTAGTTCAATTTATAGGCTGGTTTATTTTCTTTCTCAAATCACACTTTAAAAACCATTCACATATGAGACTTATTCCTTCTAAAAGTACCCAAGCCAGTTTTAATTAAACTGTACAGCTTTTCATATGGCAGGCCAATTCTCTTCTGTCCAGTGTAAATGGTCACTGGCTATTCAATAACTGCATTAGAAATGAATGTGGACAGCTTGATTTCATGGTCAATAATTATCATTCAAGTATTTAACACTGAGTATAAAAACTTGGTTTCCTTGGATCAACAATAGTAGAGAATGTGCCATCCTCCAAAGGGAGGCTAGACAACATACTCTATGCTCCACCTGAGGAAGATGGGTCCTGATATTGGGGCAGCTTGGAATGTTCCTACTGATGACCACAGAACGTGAGCTCAGATCTACAGGGAAGCAGAGGTCACACAGGCTCCTAAGCTGAATATGGGCCCCAGATCACATCAAATCAATGGGGCTTACAGTCAACAATATTTATACACCTTTCTTATATTAGGGAGCTACCCTCTTCCCTGATCCAGCTTTCTGGTCCTTTTCCCCAGCCATGACATCATCTCCCCAGACAATAACTTAATCCACCTGCATATCAGATTTCAGGCTCAGGGGGAAAAAACAAAACACTAGTACAGCTACAGGCCCTTTGAAATACAACTAAAATATTCCTACTAGCTATCTACTAAATGGAGCCCCCCCCCCCCAACACTTCATCTGCACTACTCCAGCCCTTAGGTCCATGATTGTTCAACAGTTTGTTTGGCTTTGCATGTTAACTCTCTTTTCAGCCACCAGGTTCCAGATGCTAGCAGGATGCAGTGACCAGACTTCCCTGGACAGACAACCCCACCAATGTGCCTTGGAGCTCTGCTTCCCCAGAGCCCTTCCCCACTAGGGAAAGAGAGAAACAGGCTGGGAGTATGGATCCACCTGTCAACGCCCATGTTCAGCGGGGAAGCAATTACAGAAGCCAGACCTTCCACCTTCTGCATCCCACAATGACCCTGGGTCCATGCTCCCAGAGGGATAAAGAATAGGAAAGCTATCAGGGGAGAGGATGGTATACAGAGTTCTGGTGGTGGGAACTGTTCAAAGTCATACCCCTCTTATCCTATGGTTTTGTCAACGTTTCCTTTTTATAAATTAAAAAGGAAATTAAAAAAAACCTTGGTTTCTCATATCATTCACCAGTCTAAACTACATAATACCCTTCAAGTTATTGTTATCTCCAACTTGAACTCAAAGTTCTCTATAAAACACGATTTTCTCAGTGATGAAATGAAGAGTCGTCACGGATGATAGAAAGATTTCCACCTACATGTGCTCTCCAAACTCACCTTTAATGAGAGTTTGATATGCTCAGGCAGCAGGGGACCTTTCACGGCTTATATTGTTGCAACACTGCTTCCATGCATGACCCCCCTCTCTCTTTACTGGGAACCAAATGACTCACAGTACACTTGTTGGCACCACGGCATGTGTGTGCCACACTCTTTGCCACACACTTTGCCAACTTGATGTACCAAAACCTTTCACTCACCCAGCCCCCGCCCTGCCCCCGGCTCTAGGAACCGTGTTAAGGGAGCTAAGCCAAAATACACTCTCCTCTTCCCAGTGAGACTTCCAAGTTCCTCATGAATTGATACAGTGTTACTGAAACGATATATTATTGCTTGTCATTCTCTTTTCTGCCTTTCTCTCTCCTCAGCAGTTATATTTTACAATTTTATTTAGTGATCGATCCTTCACCATAAACATTTCATGTGCTCACTGCAACAGAGAATGCGTGATGTTAAAGCCACCCAGTTTCGACCTCATCGACCTAAGATTAATCCCAGCTTCTGCTTGTGAGCTGTTCAACCTAGGAACTGAACTTCTCCCTGACTTGGTTCTCTTTGGTAAATGAGTACAAATACAAAGTAACATTGAAGCACGCTAGGTGCCTCTGATGGTGGTCACGAGAAGGGATGTTAAGAGAAACACACAAGATAATGGTGAAAGAGTGTAAAGAAGTGTTCAGCAAAGAAAGGACTCCGGATAAACACAACTGTCTCTCTTATATTGCTGTGGTATTGACTGCTTAAAATCTTTCATTGGGCCAAAGAACAGAGTGAGTGTGAGTGTGAGTATGTGTGAGTGTGTGTGTGAGTGGGTATGTTAGTGTGTGTGTACGAGTGTGAGTGTGAGTGTGTGTGTGTGAGTGTGTGTGTGCATGTGAGTGTGTGTGAGTGTGTGAGTGTGTGTGAGTGTGTGAGTGTGTGAGAGTGTGTGTGTGAGTGTGAGTGTGTGTGTGTGAGTGTGTGTGTGTGTGAGTGAGTGTGTGTGAGTGTGTGAGTGTGAGTGTGTGTGTGTGAGTGTGTGTGTGAGTGTGTGTGTGTGTGTGTGTGTGTGTGAGTGTGTGTGTGTGAGTGTGTGAGTGTGTGGGTGAGTGTGTGTGTGTGTGTGTGTGTGAGTGTGTGAGTGTGTGTTTGTGTGTGTGAGTGTGTGAGTGTGTGTGAGTGTGTGTGTGAGTGTGTGTGTGTGAGTGTGTGTGTGTGTGTGTGTGTGAGTGTGAGTGAGTGTGTGAGAGTGTGTGTGTGTGAGTGTGTGTGTGAGTGTGAGTGTGTGTGTGTGTGAGTGTGAGTGTGTGAGTGAGTGTGTGAGAGTGTGTGTGAGTGTGTGTGTGAGTGTGAGTGAGTGTGTGAGAGTGTGTGTGAGTGTGTGTGTGTGAGTGTGCGTGTGAGTGTGGGTGAGTGTGTGAGTGTGAGTGTGAGTGTGTGTGTGTTTATGTGTGTGTGTGAGTGTGTGTACACAATCCCTTACACGTGAGATGTCACTTATATCCCAATTAAGTGATTCCCCCTGAACTTAACAGAGCATCCGTTTACCCTGTTCTCCCTCAGGATGTCTGGCTTAACCTGTAATGTGTTATAGCTTTTTCTCAACAGACTTCATATAAAGAATGGCGATGTACGGAGGAATCTATGGAGGAGAGGATAAGGTCTTTGGGAAGACAGAACTGATGCATTGGGACCTCGTAAGGGCACAGCCTACCCATAATCTAGAGGCGGTAACAGAGATTAAAGAATGTATAGTTTAATAAAGGTATAGTAAAATAAAGGTAGGGGGGTTATGTTTATGGTAGTCACTTCTAGTAAGAGCAAATAATATTGAGTACTGATTTTTCATATTTAGTTAATATTTCAAAGCACTGTAAACATAAGTAAAAGACAGTGACCAAGCAAGAAACAAGTTTTCTTTCTATTATGGATTTAGAATTACACTATGCTACTATCCACATGTGAGAAGGCAGAGATTATACTCTAGCACCTGTAATTATGGATAAAACTCCCAAAGTTTTTACGAAGTTTGTTTATCATTAGAGAGTACCAGAGCATTTGTCTCAAATGCACAGCACTGGGGAGTGAACTCAGTACCCCAAGACTGTTGCTCTAATCACTGTCCAAGCACTCAGGCAACCCAATTACATGTCTTGTTTTTATTTTTTCAAACAACTATAATTACCTATCACTGTTCAAAAGAAATTATTCCATGTGACCATATATACATAATACATATTAATATACCATATGTATAATGTGATTTAATCAAGTGTAACGATCTGTAAGTGTATATGACTTCTTTATGCTATATTTTGATGGTAGAATACTAAAGCTACTTAGGAAAAGGTGATTCCTTACTTTCCTTAATTTCATTTAATCTTAAGAGCAAAACCGGTGCCCAGGTTTGAGCCCCAGTCCCCACCTACAGAGGGAAAGTTTTTCAAGTGATGAAGTAGGGTTGCAGGTGTCTCTCTATATCTCTCCCTCTCTATCACCCCCTTCCCTCTCAACTTCTGCCTGTCTCTATTCAATAAATAAATAATGATTAAAAAAAAAGAGCAAAGTTCTTACCCACCCACACAATATAAGTGTTTGCAGTCTGAAGTCTGAAGTTCTAGTGTCTCCCTGCTCACTTCTACTACCCGTGTGATTGGGTCTAAGTGTCTGCAGTCGTACCCTGTCTTGGTGAGAGAAGGTTTAATCCCAACTAATTGGAAACCCAACAAATCCATGCACCACCTCTCCCAGGAGTGGTAAGAAAATAAGTAAATTTACGTTTCGAAGAGGTTCTATTGACAGACAACCTCTTCCCACCCTTGAGCAGTCTAGAGCAAGGGACTTTCAGAGTGACAGTCTAAAAAGAACTCCTTCCTGTGACTGGGGCAAATTGTCACATTCACAGCAACATTGGACCCTCTGTCCTGACATTCCAGGGAGTGGATTCTACTCTTTTTCCCGTATTTATTTTTTTAATATTTATTTAAGGACTTTATTTATTTTAAAAATAGGGACCAAAGCACAGTTTATCTCTGGCGTATGGTAGTCTTGGAGTGGAACCTAGGGCCTCAGAGCCTCAGGCATGAGAATCTTTTGAGTGACCAGCAAACCGTCTTCCCTAACCACTGTTTCTGTAATTTCTGACCGTCTTCCAGCCTGGCGACATATGTAGACCTGAAGGTGAGTGAATGAGGTCAATTCCAGTTCAGCCCATTATGAAACATCATTTTACTCCAGAAGAAAGAGATGGGAATTGAGAATACCACCATGAAGTCATACTTCTAATGATTATGTAAGATTGTTAACACGATGGTATGAATGTTCTTTCCTTTGCTATCATTGGTGTATGCTTGTCATGCTCCAACGAGACAGCAGAAAAGGGACTCTTAAAAAACAGGCAGTGCACAGCTAAGACACCATTGCTTCTCTCACGCCAACATCCTAATAGCACCGTTCCCCTTGAGTTCCCATTTATCCTGGAAATCTCAGAGCAGTGCAGAAAAGCTTTCAGGTAAGAATAGGATCTTTTGTCAGCTTTCTCAGAATTCCCTAACTGGACCCATTGCACTCACATACTGAGCTACCTTCAAGCATCCCCACTATGGTTCCACAGCTCTCATTTTTCTCGTTTTGATTACAGTTTGGCTATGTGTGAACACAATTTTCCCAAACTGTTTCCAAAAGTTTGCACTTGAATCCAGATTAGACAAGTGCTAAGGCCAGGTGGGAATCAATATCTAGTATGTTTCTGATTCTACTCCTCTACATTTTTATTTTATATTTGTTTTATCTTGAATAAAAACAACTTGAAGTGTTTTCAGTACCACCTTTAGTCAAGTGTAACCATGAACTACAAAGAATTGAAAAGGAAAGGAGTCTACAATACCTCACACCTTGAGCAGTCAGATGATGAGTATCTAGCTGTTAACATGTTAATATACAGTGTTAAAGAGTGCATTGTGCCCCAGGTCTTACAAGTCTGTGCAACGTTACATGTGTTAAGAAATCGTTTTCTTGTTAGCAGCTGGTTAAAGTATCACAGCGGAGTGAATTCTATGGGGAAGTGGGTTGAGTAATAAGGAAAAAGGGATATCTTCATTCACCGAGACATTTGAAATAATCCATAAAAAAGGCAGTGGATAATCTAGCAAGAAGGCCTGGCCTCGGGAGGGTGTGAGGTGACCTATGGGAACAGATAATTTCCACCCTTAATGTCTGTGATTAATATGTCATCGCTTTGAGTGACATGCACACAGAGAGAAACACTGAAAACTAATACAAAGAGACAACCATAGCCTAGAGAAGACAGGCACTCAGTGCTGGCAGCCAAGCCTACGGAGCCAGCAGATGGAGGGGGCATCTTACCAGAAGAGGAGGTTAAATTGAGCTCATAGGGTTATTTTGCTGTCATCCTACTAGTAGCTCCTTCTGCTTGACACCTCTAAAGGAATCTCAGCACTGAGCTGGAAGTCTAAATAGGAAAGAATCCAACAAGTGACACAGGAAAAAGCATGCAGCAACCATGATATTTTAAGAATATTAAGTCTTAAATAAAGTTCAAAGTCAAAATAAAAGTGGAACCATGTTTCCACTAAGCTCTTTTATTGTTCGGAAGTCCAAAATAAACATTCACGGGCAGAGCATCATTAATGAGGAAGTCCGAAAAGGATGCCCACAGTCAGGCTTTCTTTTGGCTTATCTGTTTTTCTAGATTTAATAAGATTAAGAAATCCCACTTCCCATGTGTATTTGGGAGGAAGTAAGATTCAGAAGCATTTATCTGGGGCAGAACAGTAAATATCAAGTGAAATATCTGAGACCCTGTAGATAACAGAGCAAACAAATGCCAAATATTGGTTGTTTCCAATGGAAGAAAAACAGATCTTGAGAGAAAGCTGAAAAGTTAACTTTTTCACAGACTGTTGAAAGTCGTGCAATGTTCAGTATACTGCCCTACAGAGGCACTCCCATAATTTCACCGCATATGCAACTGACCGTAAGACATTCTCTTCAGTGAATAGTACAATGCCAGGCCTGGCAAGACAGCTCATTCAGATAGTGTGCTGCTTTGCCATGTGATGTGGTCTCTTTCATATTTCAACTCCCTCTCTCTCTCTCCCTCCCCCTCTCTCTCTCTCTCCTCCCTCCCTCCTCCCCGCCCCCCTGTCTCTATCTAAAGAAGAAGAATGAGAATAAAAAGAAAACAGATGCATCCCAGGAGTCGGGCAGTAGCACAGCGGCTTAAGTGCAAGTGTTACAAAGTGCAAGGAGAGAGGTAAGGATCCCAGTTCAAGCCCCCGGCTCCCCACCTGCAGGGGAGTCACTTCACAGGTGGTGAAGCAGGTCTGCAGGTGTCTATTTTTCTCTCCCCCTCTCTGTCTTCCCCTCCTCTCTCCATTTCTCTCTGTCCTATCCAACAATGACAACAACAATAATAACTACAACAATGAATCAACAAGGACAACAACAGGGAATAAATATTTTTTAAATTTTCAAAAATACATAAATAAATAAATAAAACCGATTCCTAACAGCCCTCAATTAAAATTACCAATCTATCTGTTGCCTACCCATTGGTAGCTCCATAGGAATATTATTTATTTATAATCGGTGTAAAACTGCATTGTATGATAATAAGAAAAGTGGTTAATTGCTCATTTTGACTGGCATTTTTAACACTTCATCTTTCAGAAAAATATGTACATTGTATTCAATCATTCCATAGGTAAAGTCAGGTAAAAATAAGGCAAAATAAGAGTAAACGATGATAAAAGAAGTTACTAGTGATAATTATCCTCCCTAAGAACAGAAAATTGACCCTTGCCAAGCCTCCTGTTAAAAGCAAGACTTATCAGATGCCCTGTGACCCAGCCCTACAGCCCAGGGAAACACCTCCCGTTACCAGTTTTCAGGAGAGCTTTGACACAGGCATTCTGCTAATGGCATGTGGAGAGGTAGGCTGAGAGTTCAGGGAACATGCTGATCACTTGACTGGCGAGGCCAGTGAAGTTGTCTGCTTATTTCCTACTGAGCAAAAACAGGAAGCATATTCTTTAAGAATGGCAAGTAGTTTAAAAAGAGCTGTGTTGCCCTGTTACAGCCCTGGCTTGACACCAACCCCAAACATTCAAGGAAGTACAGGTGCTGTGGTATCTTAGACTATCTGTCTGTCTCTATCAAAAAGAAAGTATAAATGACTATTTCTATGACAATACTTGTAAACGTATTATGACTTTTTTTTGTTTTAGTGTATTAAACTGAAAACTATTGTCAAAAGGTAGTATAACACAGAGATAAAATATTGCATCCATATAATTTAAAATATTTTTAAAGATTCAAATCAGTTTCTCTCCTGGGATCTTTTTTTTCCCAGATAAACAGCCTCTGGCAAAGTTAACTTTTAAAAATTGCATGATCTATGGCTACCGTAAACTCACTTTCCCTAAACCAGAGTAATAATCTGAAACTGCTGCCTGAGATTTACTCCCCAGACAAAACCGAAATGCATTTGATACGTCACCTGGGTCCTAGCTTTCCTCTCCTTAGTATATAAGACCACAGTTCAAATGTGTCACCCTGCTATGAAAGGACTCTTTGTCTGCTTACTGGGTCTGAAGCAATACCTTGAGGAATTACAGGATAAGTGATGATTCTTTTCTGATTGTCCTTTCCCTTGATCTTCAGGACTCCATCACATTGGTCTGATAATAAGTTTACAGAATTGCCAGCTGCAGGCTTTTGCCCTCAGTACCTTTCTGCCTGGAAAGCTTGTCCCTAGATTTTGATGAATCCTGCTGCCTTTCCTATAGAATCTGGCTTGTGTGATAAGTGTCACTCCTCAAAGAGGAATTTATTCTCGGTAAGTATAACTCAGTAAGCACTCTCTCTATATTGGCACTGCTTATATATTTTTTTCAAAGGATTTATCCTTAAAGTGCTTCTTTTTTATTTTATTATTTGTTTCTCCTCCAGAATAGAAATTCTAAGAAGAGAGGCCTGTCTGACCTCTTCATAGCTTTCTCTCATTGCTAAAAATTATCTGACCCATAAAATGCATCTGAGGAATATTGTCAAGTGGGTGACCAATCCCCTGGAGTACTATAGCATAAATACATCAGTCTGGGTTAACTTAAAAATTCCTGTAATGTATGTGATTTATATCAACCTAGTGCAAATGTGTTTTTACCACTAAATCCCTAAGATAGTTAAATTCAAAAATAACAATTTTACTCTTCATTTAAATTGTGTACACTTTGTCCTTGCAAGTTTATATACTTTGACAGATGTAATAAAAATCTAATTTTTCTTAATCAGTTTTATTTGCAAGAGTTATTTTCTTAATGAAGTTAACCCAAAAATGGATAAGATTCAATTAACAGGCAACAGAACTCCTCTATAAAAGCTATGATTTAGAAATCAAGGTCTGTCAGACTGTGTCCTGAAACTTCAGGTGTGGAATGACAACCCTTCAGCTTCATCACTCAGGTGAGACCCTTCCTTTCATAGTATTCTCTAATTCTATCCCAGGTGGTTCACTTCCTAACAAAGTCCCAAAACCTAGATACAGACCAGGTTCCAGGAGCTAGAGCATATGTTCACACGTATCCATAAACTAGGGCAAATATATACCTGAAAGCAGAATTACACTAGAGTTTGCAGTGAGTACTCCCCAACACTTCATCTGCACTATTCCAGCCTTTGGGTCCATGACTCTTCAACAATTTGTTTGGCTTTGTATGTTAACTCTCTTTTCAGCCTCCAGGTTCCAGATGCCATCAGGATGCTGGCCAGGCTTCCCTGGATTGAAGATCCCACCAATGTGTCCTGGAGCTCCACTTCCCCAGAGACCCTCCCTACTAGGGAAAGAGAGAGGCAGACTGGGAGTATGGACCGACCAGTCAACACCCACGTTCAGAGGGGAAGCAATTCCAGAAGCCAGACCTTCCACCTTCTGCAACCCACAAGGACCATGGGTCTATACTCCAAGAGGGACAGAGAATGGGAAAGCTATTTGGGGAGGGGATGGGATATGGAGATTGGGTGGTGGGAATTCTGTGGAGTTGTACCCCCCATCCTATGACTTTGTTAATGTCTCCTTTCTCAAATAAATAAATAGAACATGAACTAATAAAAAAAAAAAAAGAAACCAAGGTCTGTCTCCCAGAAATGCACTAGTACCTTACTAGTAGATTCTATTTTCTATGAGGAAGCAGAACATAAGATCAACTGGATTCCTACGAAAATGTTTGTAAACTTGGCTTGTTGAGTACTAGTTTCATTACATAACGTTGTTAATAATATGTTTTGTATGATAAATATTTGGGCTCTCCTCTAGAATTCCCAAGTGATATCTGCAGTTCAAATTCTAATTATTTAATATCCCCTTCTTAATCTAAAGTGTACCTAGCAGAATTTTCTGTGTGGTGTGAAAGCTGAATTTGCAAGACAAGGTAAACATGGGCAGTGATCAGAAGAAGTTCCATAAGTTGTTCACATGGTTTTCAATGCAAAAATATTAGGTGCCATGGGTGAAATTTTGTTTTAGTTTTCAGATTATTATACAGACATGATTGGGCATCTCTTCTCTGGTGCTCTTGTTATGGTAGTCAACATGCAATATTGAAGGTAATCGTTGCCATATGACCTCTAAAACAACAAAGTCATATTCCGTGCAGGCCCTACCATTTCAGAGCTCCCCCCATATCTTTTTACCGGGTGAGCACAATGCCGTAAGTTCCAGTAGATTTGTTCACTGCTCTCCAGATAACTCTAGACTGTGAAGCACCATCACTGATTCTTTATGAAAGTTAAATCACCAGCAAGCAGGAATAAAAAAGCATCTGATACTGTCACCCACTATATTTTTGACAAAAATCATAATAGATCCTGTTAACTAGGTTTGGCATCCTCTACCACATCTTCTTCAAATGCCACTTTTGTCTAGGAATTGGAAATGTTTCCTTCTTTAAATACAGACTAATGACTGTTACATAGTAACACAGAGTCATAGGAGACATACCTCTCAACTTGGGACAAAACTGAATCTATGTCACAGCACAACATTGTATCTAAGCTCAAAAGATGTCCAAATACTTCCAAGAGCTAAACTTTACAGAATAAAAACGAGTTGTCGTGTAAGAAGTAGAGCATTCCTTTAATATAAAGTGCTACATAAAATGATTATTAATTACTGCTGTTAAGACTATACACCATTTCTGTTCTTAGTGAGAAAAATAAAGCTTTACAGAGAAGTTATAGTTTCAATCTACTCTAACTCAAAATATCAATAAAACTAACCTTTTCCACTTTCCACAACTAGTGCATCTGCGGTACATTCTTCTATTGATTTTGTATTATTCACACATGTTAATGTATTTATTGCAATCCTATTTTATAGGTCGATGCATCATCTTGAAGTGTGCTTTTCATTTCCTACAATATTGTGAAACTTATTGATCAGGTAAACATGAATATTGCATATATCAAGTCTTTCCTCATAGACAGTATTTCATGCTCTACAATTTCAAATTTCTTTATTATATCTCTAAAACTGTTAGTGGCTGATTTCAGGAATCAAGGCTCCTACCAAGTGGGGACTTTTAGACAGATATACAAAGATAAGTATATATTTAACACAGAAACAAACTGAGAAGATAGATCTTAAATACTAATACATTGGTTTAAGCATACAGAGGAAACAGTTTAGTTCGCCCCTGGATAATTCTGATATCAAAATTCTATCATGAGGGGCTGTAAATACAGCTCATTTTGATAGTGTAGTGCTTAGCCACATGCATAACCCCAGTTCAAATCTAGCCTTACCTACCACACAAAAAGAGGCTCCAAGTTCTCTCTTCCCCCCTTTATCTATCTATCTATCTATCTATCTATCTATCTATCTATCTATCTATCTATCTATCTATCTATCTCTGCCTTCTTATCTCTATCTAAATTTTTAAAAAAATCTATCAAGGGAACATCAAATACCTCTTTTATGAAGCCATATAAAGAAGTCCTTCTTTAGAATTTACTCTGGGTACTAGGTGTTTATCAGGTGTTGAATGAGGTACTTTTAAATTGGATGTAGGAGCTAAAACAATAATAAAGCCCCCCCCCCAAAAAAAAAGACAACTTGAATCCTTTTAAAGTTCTATTAAAACTTCATTTGGGAAATGGGCTTCTAAACTAGTTTCAAAGATTTTCAATACAGAGTTAAAAGAAAATCAAATGCTCTATTCCAACACAAAATTTTTTAAGTGCAACTAACAGACAACAGTAATTTCACAGCAGTGGTTTAATAGAAAAATGATTTTCTAAAACCACGTGAGCAAACTGTATCTGATTTTCCACATTATAAAGTCTTTCACTAAGTCCTATAAATGTGTTTGGCTTTATTCAAGCCCACAGTATGAAGATTTGGAGTAGAATTCATGTTGCAAAGACTTAAAAATCTATACGTATGCATAAACTACTGCAAAATATATACCTGAAAGCAGAAGTACACTAGAGTTTGCAGTGAGTACCTCCCTAACACTTCCTCTCCACTATTCCAAGCTTTGGGTCCATGATTGCTCAACAATTTGTTTGGCTTCGTATGTTAACTCTCTTTTCAATCACCAGGTTCCAGATGCCACCAGGATGCTGGCCAGGCTTTCCTGGATTGAAGACCCCACCAATGTGTCCTGGAGCTCAGCTTCCCCAGAGACCCACCCTACTAGGGAAAGAGAGAGGCAGACTGGGAGTATGGACCGACCAGTCAACGCCCATGTTCAGCGGGGAAGCAGTTACAGAAGCCAGACCTTCTACCTTCTGCATCCCACACTGACCCTGGGTCCATGCTCCCAGAGGGATGGAGAATGGGAAAGCTATCAGGGGAGGGGCTGGGATATGGAGATTGGGTGGTGGGAATTGTGTGGAGTTGTACCCCTCCTACCTTATGGTTTTGTTAATTAATCCTTTCTTAAATAAAAATAAATAAATAAAAGACTTAAAAATCCAAGAGTAAATGTACATGAGAAGTAACAGAGGCTACCAGGTACAGGCAGAAGTGTAGTAAAGCCAGTTAGGCTCTGTCGAAACTTCAGATTCAAGTGATCCCTTGGGATATATTTTAAAAGGCTGCTGTTATTCTGTCTGACACTCGATCTACTTCCCTACTGAAGCTCAGCAGATAGTCCACAATTCTGAAGTGAGTCCCAATTCCTAAGTCCTTCGCTCCATTTTAGCAGTTCTCTATACCGCCTTATTCTGGCTACCATGTTCCGCTTCTGCACAACTACCTTCAGTTCTATGTGTTTATGAATGAAATGTGTCATTATGCACTTACTTTGCTGGAGTTATTTTATATATTTTAAATAATCAGTTAATTTGATAATGCAAGAATGAAGATTTGCAGTTCTATGGCCTAAGTTATATGCAACATAATACTCATTCATTCTTGTTAATGGACTGCCACAGAGATGTAATGTTTTACCCTTAATACTGTAGGATTTATCTGTTTGTTAAGGACAAAGTGCCACAGACAGGCAGACAGACAGAAGGAGTCAGAACATGACTGGCATATGCAGTCTCATGGACAATGGACTGAACTTGGAGTCTCATGGACGGAACTTAAGTTTCATGAACAGAACTTGGAGTCTCATGCTTGCAGCTATTCAGTGCTCTGTGCACCTACAGAGCCATGGCCCCCACATGTTAGGCATTAAACATTTTGAAATCAACTAAAAAGCATTCATTGTTTTTAGTTGGTGTCGAAGCTTTCAGTTCTAGAAATCTCCCTTGTTCATTTCTATTGCCCCACTCACTCATTCACCTACCCACACACTCATTCACTCACCCACTCACTCACTCACACAGTCATTCACTCACCCACTCACTCATTCACCACTCACTCATTCACCACTCACTCACCAACTCACTAACTCACCCATTCACCCACTCATTCACCCACCTATTCACTCATTCACCACTCATTCATCCACTCACCACTCACTTACCCACTCTCTCATTCACCACTCACTCATTCACCACTCACTCACTCACCAACTCACTAACTCACCCATTCACCCACTCATTCACTCACCTATTCACTCATTCACCACTCATTCATACACTCACCACTCACTCACTCACCACTCACTCACTCACCCACTCACTCATTCACTCATCTACTCACTCACTCACCCACTCACTCATTCACCACTCACTCACTCACCCACTCACTCATTCACTCATCTACTCACTCACTCACCCACTCACTCATTCACCACTCACTCACTTACCCACTTACTCATTCACTCACTCACCCACTCACTCATGCGCCCACTCACTCATTCACTCACCCATTTACCACTCATTTACTCACCCACTCACTCACCCACTTACCCACTCACTCACTCACTCACCCACTCACCACTCAGTTACCCACTCACTTACTCACCCACTTACCCACTCACTCACTCACCACTCACTCACTCACCTACTCACCCACTCACTCACTCACCCACTCACCACTCAGTTACCCACTCACTCATTCATTCACCCACTCGCTCACTCACCCACTCACTCATTCTTTCACCCACTCACTCACTCACCCACTCACTCATTCACCACCCACTCACACACTCACTCATTGCAATGCCAAACTTCTCTCAAGTCCTTGAGCTCCCAGGTGAACTCAATAATTTTAGGGAATAGAAAGTGATTTCTACTCTTGTGACCAAAGGAGCTCTGAGTGCTGGTCCAGTACACCATCTCACAGAGATGATAGGAGCAGCTCCAGAAAGATGGCTCAGCTGGGGTTTGAGTCCAGCCACTACCACAATGGGGAAAGCGTTGGTGCTGTGGCCTCTTCCTTCTCTCCCTCTGTCTGTGCATCTTTCTACTCAAAAATGTCAGCCCAGAGCAGAGATGCCTAGTGATAAAAAATATATATCAAGTTTAGAATATAATCACTATACACAGAATAATTATTGCATTATATTTTTGTTTTTATATGCAGAATTGTAAGTAATTAATGGATTATAATATATAATCAATGGTAATACATAATAAAAGATATCATACATGATTTTTGTAGTAGGAGGGGCAAAGAAATAATAACTGTAATTGTACTTTGAATTAAGTGTCACAGCATGTTGATTCAGTGCTTAACACAAAAGGCAAAAAATAAAACAAGAGTTTTCATATTTCCATGCAGAAAAAACTTAAAATATAAATGTTTCATACCTATGAAGTCTTCAGTCTATATCATGGAACTTCATTCTAGTTTCCAGAATTGATCTGATTTTGAAGAAAACTTTTATTTTGTTTCTAAATGTCTTCTGTTGTAATCAGTGATACTTTTTATAAACCAATGCTAAGTTACTTAACCTAATTACATACTAACTTATAATGGATATTAACTCATTTTGAGACTTATACAGGATGCTCCTTATCCATATAGTAAGGAAGTAATCAAAGATGCTTCAGATCCAACCCAAAGGCTATTTTAAACGTCTTATTTAAATATAGCTTTAATATTCCATTCCTTTAGTATAAACACAATGATTTTAATTTTATTAAATATGCTTTACTATTTAATGGTGTTGTTATAAAATAATGTTCTATTATTCCATCAGCAAAATCATTATATTATGCTGGTGTAATTTTCATCAATTATACATAGTAAAATGAAGATACATTTTCTCATTTTTACTAATTGAAATTACTTGCAAAGCTGAAGTTAGTCCTGGGGGGGGTTATATTGCTAGAGATATGAAAACTAAAATGAAACACTGAATTCCTTTAATGACTCACAACTGATTATCTCTGCAAATGTAAGCATTGGATGTGGCCAGACTAATAATGTCAAGTTATCTTTCGTTATTTAATATTTCATTGTTTACTTCTAAAAGCAACTGCAATGCTTCCTGTGACTGAGTTTTACTTTCCTTCAAATTTCAATACTCCTCACAAATTCAGTGATTTTCTTTCTTTTTTCTTTTTTTTTTTTCTTTGCCTCCAGCATTATTGCTGGGGCTTGGTGCCTGCACCATGAATCCACTGCTCCTGGAAACCATTTTTTCCCCTCCTTTTGTTGCCCTTGTTGTAGTTATTATTGTTGTTATTGATGTCATCATTGTTGGATAGGACAGAGAGAAATGGAGAGAGGAGGGGAAGACAGAGAGGGGGAGAGAAAGACAGACACCTGCAGACCTGCTTCACCACCTGTGAAGTGACTCCCCTGCAGGTGGGGAGCCAGGGGCTCAAACTGGGATCCTTACGCTTGTCCTTGCACTTTGTGCCATGTGCACTTAACCCGTTGTGCTACCGCCCACCCCCCTAAGTCAATAATTTTCTATTAGTGATGCTTAACTACAGGGCACACTATTGACACTTCTTCCTGAAAAAGGACATTGCATTACACTGCCCTGGACATCAGCAGGGATGATGGGGCAGGAAGCTCCAAATCTCTGTCCTTCATAAATATAAGAAAAATCAAAGAAAAACTGACACTGCTCAGTTTTTTTTTTCATAGCACATCCAACTAAACTTGAAAATTCCAATAATTATTTCATAAAAACCATACCCAAAAGACCTTAGTTGATTACACCAATAGAAGAATATAGACATCAAAATGAAAATGAAAATATAGACATCAAAATGAAAATGCTTGCTAGAGCTAAATAAAGACACTTTATATTAGCAAAATGGTCAATGATTCAAGAAAAAAATCAAAACCTTATCGGCAATTAGCAAGAAGACAAACTTATTGAAGCAAAACCTGAAGACAGAGAGAAAGAATTCAACCGTTTTATGTCCTACATGTTAATTCTGAACTTGAAACAATGGGTGGAAACGATACAGATGATTAGGATAAAATAGTAGACTTGAAAAGGTTTTAAAACAAACAGACTAAAAAGAAAACAAGCACAAAACTCAGCCACAGCAGAATCTATGTTCCTCTCAAGAATACAAGGGACGGGAAGGGAGTCGGGCAGTAGTGCAGCGGGTTAAGCGCAGGTGGTGCAAAGTGCAAGGACATACGAAGGATCCCGGTTCGAGCCCCTCCCAGCTCTCCACCTGCAGGGGAGTCACTTCACAAGCGGTGAAGCGGGTCTGCAGGTGTCTGTCGGACTAGCTTCACGGGCGGAGACAGACGACCAGGGACTTATGGCTGGGCTGTACGCAGGACTTCTTTATTCATGCAGAACACAGCACAATCAAAGCCATCTAAAACTAAACTAAAACTAATATCCTTGCCAAGTAGGGTGTAAACAGGATGTGATGTAGAGAGGGTAGAGCAAAAAGTGACTGGTGCAAATCTGTTGATATGCTTCTCATTCTGCTTCTAAAATCCCCTTCTGTTTCATTTGGTTTAATCCCCCCTGCTTAACACTGTATTCTATCTACATAACCACTGTTAACTAAGCATCACCCTCCCTCCAGGGCATTGGTGGTTCAGTGGTAGAATTCTCGTCTGCTCTGCCCCCTCTCCTTGTCACACCCTGATTTTCACCAGTCTCTTTTTGCTCCACCCTCTCTACGTCACATCCTGTTTCCACCCTATTTGGCAAGTATATAAAAGGACAGGTTTGTGAGTTTTCGGTTTAGTTTAGCTTAGCTTATTTTAGATTGTGCTGCGTTCCGCATGAATAAAGCCATGAGTCCCTGGTCGTCTGTCTCCCGCCCACGAAGCCAGCCCAACACAAATCAGGGTTTGACTAGTAGAGGGAGTGGAGCAAAAAGACATCATGAAAACCAGTGGGGATTAAACCAATGCCCTGCAGGCAGGGCGGTGCTTAGTTAACAGTGGTTATGTAAATAGAATACAGTGTTAAGCAGGGGGGATTAAACCAATGAAACAGAAGGGGTTTTAGAAGCAGAATTAGAAGCATTCCAAGAGGTGTCTGTCTTTCTCTCCCCCTCTCTGTCTTCCCCTCCTCTCTCCATTTCTCTCTGTCCTAGCCAACAACAATATCAATAACAACAACAATAATAAGTACAACAAGGCTACAACAACAAGGGCAACAAAAGGGAAAATAAATATTAAAAAACAAAAAAAAACAGAAGAATACAAGGGACATTTTCCAAAACAAATTATATTCTGGGTCATAAAATGAACCTCAATAAAAACTATGAACTGAAAGTGAGCTGAAAGAAAGTATGTTCCCTAAGAATAGTGGAATGATTGACAAAACAGAAATAGGAGAAACTCAATGGTGGTGTGGAAACTAAGGATCATGTCACTAAGTAACAAATATATTGGGTAAGAAATGACAGTGAAGGGGGCCAGGTGGTTGAGTGCACATGTTACAATGTGCAAGGGCCTGTGATCAAGCCCCAGGTCCCCCCTGCAGAAGCGAGAGTTTCCTGCCTGGGGAGGAAGTGCTGCAGGTGACTGTCTCTCTAACTCTCTACCTCCACTTCCCTTCTTGATTTCTCTCTGTTTCCATTAAATAAAAATAAGCTAAATGAATGAAAGAATGAATGAATGAATGAATGAATGAATGAATGAATGAATAGATACACTGCTATTAAAGAAAAAAAGAAAGAAAGGACAATAAAACATATATATTCGAGATGGGTCCCAGGAGCCAGGTAAGTGATTGGAGTGTGAATTTATTTCGCTACACACTCTAATGGAACTTGAGGCACTGAGTTCAGTCCCAGGACAACCTGGTAGCTCCATGGACAGCCCAAATGGTGCTTTGGTCTTAAAATTAGCCTCTTTCTCTGTCCCTCTATTCTCAGCTCTTCTCTCATCTTCTGTTCTCTTCTCTCTCTCCCTCTATCTCAGTGCCCTTTTCTAAAAATAGGATAAAAAAGCTGATCAGAGGAAACCCACTGACATTGTCCAGTGTCCATTCCTTTACACCACATAAAATGTTTTTAAAAAGTGGGCAGGTGCTGGCATGCCTAGTAAAGCATAGAGGTTACAATGTACAAGGACCTGGGTTCAAGCCCCCTGTCCCCCCTCCCCCTCGTGTAGGAGGAACACTTCACAAGCAGTGAAACCGTGCTGCATGTCTCTCTCTCTCTCCTTCTCTATCTCCCCCCTTCTCTCTCAGTTCCTCTGTTTCTAGCCAAAATAATAATAACAACAATAATAATAATAATAAATCAAGTTAAAATAAAATACAGATTTTAAAAATTGAGGTGGGGAGTCGGGCAGTAGCGCAGCGGGTTAAGCGCATGTGGTGCAAAGTGCAAGGACCAGTGTAAGGATCCCGGTTCGAGCCCCCGGCTCCCCACCTGCAGGGGAGTCACTTCACAGGCAGTGAAGCAGGTCTGCAGGTGTCTATTTTTCTCTCCCCCTCTCTGTCTTCCCCTCCTCTCTCCATTTCTCTCTGTCCTATCCAACAATGATGACATCAATAACAACAACAATAACTACAATAACTACAATAACAATGAAAAACAAGGGCTACAAAAGGGAAAATAAATAAATATTAAAAATTTTTAAAAAGAAATTGAGGTGAACTTTAAGATAATAAAAAGAAAACTTTGGGGATGGGTTGTGGCACACCTGGATAAGTGACATGTTATAGCGCACAAGGACTTGGGTTCAAGCCCCTGGTCCCCATCCATGAAGTTGCATGGGACTACTTCACGAGCAGTGAAGCAGCACTGCAGGTATCTCTATGCCTCTCTCCTTCTCTATCTCCCCTGCCTCTCTTGATTTCTGGCTGTCTCTATTCAACAAATAAGTAAAGATAATTTAAAAAAAACACTTTTAACTGAGAAAAAGCAAAAACACAATGTCAATATTCGTTGTATTGTGAAAATAAGGTATACGAGATGTATGGCTCTAAGAATTTTCTGCTGTTGTCACCAGGACTTCAGTGCTGCATGCTGACTTTGTCAGATAAAGAGAGACAGAGAGATATAGAGAGACAGAAAGAGAGAAAGGGTGAAAAAAATTTTAAAAAAAAACTAGCATGGAAACACATTCTGATGCAGTATGGGGTCAGGCTCAGACATGGCAAGGCAATACAACATCCCGATGAGCTCTGGATGCACACATCTCACAGTGGTTCTTGATCTCAAAGGGACGCATCAACATCCCTGTCTCTCACCTTGCAGAGGCTGACAATGTGGCTGGGTCCATGGAACACGGCAGAGCGTGCACTAAGAGAGAGGCAGAGGCTCCAAGAATAATCTGAGCTCATCATCATCACCTCATGTGAGAAGCAGGAAAGGAGCCTGGAATGAAGCTCTGATTTTTAGTGTGAGCAGTCAAGAGATCATTTGACTGATAACTGATAAAGAGAAAGAAAAAATAAATGAGACTGTGTGTGTGTGTGTGTGTGTGTGTAACTGTGAAGGGATGACAGAGGTTTTTACTAAGTGTTTCACTGGAGGAATAGTGACTTATAATCCAGTTATTATAATACATGGGTTCAATTTCTCATCTCCCCATGACAGATGTCTACACAACCAGCCTGAGTCCTGCTGCACAACTGTGTGCCAGGAATCTTGGCTTTTGAGTTCCCAAATGTGTGTATAATGCACGGGAAAGAAAGGAGAACAAAGGACCCTTTCATTTTGTTCTGTAGAGAATTCAACAAAGAAAAACTGAACTTTAGGAGGACGAGTGCTCATTTCTCACTTGTTAACCTGAGTTTCTGTGACACATGGAGAAGTTGAGGCATAAAGAATTCACATGCAAACAGGCCCGGAGTCTGTGGTAACTCTTGGCTTTCTGGCTTATTTGCATTTATATGTCCTTTTACGCAATGAGTTATAGTATAAGATGAATGAAATACACATTATTTACACACGTATTCTCACATACTTACATAGCTGTATATAGAAAGAATAGTTTATAATAAAAGTGACATCTCTAAGGTCATAGGTAGTTTCTCCTTCCCACTGAATTTATATGCACTGACTTGATATTTCAGATGTTATTTTTGTGGTGAGATAGTCTTTGGGGACTTCAACTACTGGGGATAAAAGGAGTGTGGTATTGATAGAATTCAAAATGCTGTTTGAAGAGGCATGAGAAAGATTTCTCTTATTACCTTCAGATAAATTGTGAAAAATAGCAATCTGATGTCAAGTATATTAAATACACTTATTTTTGTATTTCTGGCACAGGGCTTTGAAATTTTAACAAGACTTATATGTAAATGATAAGTTATCATGATATGATTTTAATAGCACCAACACATCAGAAAAAAATAATTACCATCTTACACTTTCAACCATCCTTGGAAAATTTAAAATATGCAGTTAGGCTTAGGCATTTGGTAGTTGTCTAATATAGAAAGTACTAAATATAAATGCTTTCTAAATACAAATCATCCACAGTTAAATATGCAATGATTCATAAATAAATATTCTGGCTTCCAAAACTCGGCTCTGCATGTGTGTATCAACATCTATCTTCAGTCATAAAAATCTAGGAATTGATTTAAATACATTTAGCAAATGGCAACAAAGCATTAGACTCAACTTAATGACAAATATGCAGATCACAGAGTGCACAGGGAGGAAAGGCCTGTGCACAGCAATGCAGCTGGATCCCAAAAATGGCAGCTTCTTAGCTACACATCCACAATGCTCTTCAGCCCTAGCTGGCCGGCCACATAGGAAAGATGGACTCCTGTGTCAGCCCCGCCCATCCCCATCCCACCACCCCCACCCCAACACCCGCCTTAATATTTGCTCATGAAGATATGGGCAGCATCTGCCAGACAAAGTCAACACAAAGTAATATCAAGCTTTCCAACATTTCTGAGTCATCAAGGCCTATGATTCTCTTCTTTGTCTTCTTGAAGGATTATCTTTTTTTCCTCAAACACTTAGTAAGTTCCTGCCCATGTGTAAACACTGATCCAAACACTAAACTCTGGGTGGCCAAGGGCACCGCTCTCACAGGCCTCTGTCTGTTAGGTAGACACAGAAAGTCAGTAAGAACAGTAGGGTGGGGGAAGCCAGGCCCAAGGAGGGGACAAAGCAGACTCTGCCCGGAGACTAGAAGTCTTGACACGGCCGTGGGAGAGAGAGAAAGGAGAGTGTTCATGAAGCAGCGTGACTGGGAAGAGGTGACCCAGGAGAGGCAGATGAGTTTCGACCCTTACTCACTTCAGACTCCCTCGTCCTACTGAGTCCTCGGGTGAATTCAAGGGTTAACACTGGACTACAGAGCTAAGAATCTCAGAAAGCACGTTATAAAAATGTGGCGATCCTCTACTGAGAAGATGTAGAGAGCTGAGCCACAGGCTTCCTCCTTCACAAGGTCACCTTTCTGTCTCCCATCAGATACAAAACATGTCCCAGACCCAGGATGGGAATATGGAAAAGTTTAATTAGGAATTTTATTCTAAAATGTCAATAAATAAATAGGTATGTTTTTGCATAATCGGCTGAAGCTCCCATTGTCAGGCACTGCTGTCGGGCATGAGGCCGCCATCTGCAATCATCAATGAAGCCAAGGAAACCTCCACACTTGAAGCATTCTGAAGGAGCCTCCAAGAAAATCAATCTTATTAGTCCCCCAGGCTGTATCCCCCCTCTCTCCACACACACACTTTCCACCTTACTGGTAAGACGAAATTTGGGTCAGTGTTACCCACATTTTTTAAATCACTACAGGCTTTTTTTTTCAAACTTCATTGTATGCATGAACGTCAGTGAGATCTGAAAGTTAATTTTACACAAGCAAATCATTGCATAAATCTATTTATTTGCTCAGCTGGTATGTTCATATTTTGCATTCCTGACAAGCAGATTTATTCCCAATACCACATGTGATGAAGTGATGCTCTGATCTTTCTCTTTCCCTGATAAAAACATATATTCAAGAGAAGAAGTTGTGCTCACTTATTATGCTCTCTGTGACAGTCTCACCTCAGTTCAGCTAGATTTCCACTGTGATAGAATAATACCTCTGATACTATGGCTCATGATCTATTTCATGCAACTCAGTCCCTCTGGTGCAGAGAGCAGAAGGGTACAGAGTCCACTTTTCCTAGTCCCTGTAGATTTGACACCGCCGATCAAGTGCATGTGTGTCAAGTTTCCAAAGACAGTCATCCACATATAGGCTATTTTTATTTTCACCATTTTTCCTGTGTCTACTATACCCAACATGTTTTACCATCTAGTATACAGCAAACATCTGCCAGGAATTCCATGGTTAACACAGGTCTTGTTTATGCTCCTTTAAAAAAATATATTTATTTACTCCCTTTTGTTGCCCTTGTTGTTTTATTGTAGTTATTGTTGTTGTTATTGATGTCATTGTTGTTGTATAGGACAGAGAGAAATGGAGAGAGGAGGGGAAGACAGAGAGGGGGAGAGAAAGACAGACACCTGCAGACCTGCTTCACCGACCGTGAAGCGACTCCCCTGCAGGTGGGGAGCCAGGTGCTCGAACCAGGATCCTTACGCCGGTCCTTGCGCTTTGTGCCACCTGCGCTTAACCCGCTGCGCCACCGCCCGTCTCCCATTTACACTGCTTTTATGGTATTAACCCGGGTTCAGTGGGTATAATTAAGTTTAGTTTTCCTCAAACATAAATCCCACAGATAAGGACTGAGGAGAGGGAGATATGCAGCCTAGGTGATAGCTGGTTCGAACCTCTTCATAAAAACTTGTCAAAGACAAACAGAAAGAACATTGAGACCAACAGACACAAAAGGCTTGAAGAGAACTACTTCAAAGAAAGCCTCATTTGAAGGTTCCAGCAGGTGGGCAAACACATTAGCATCAGCTAAGTTTGTCAACAGGCAAGGACATCTTCCAAGGAGACTCAGATAAGGGGACAGGCTTTAAGAGTCTGGGAGGAGGGAGGCCCAGAGACTGGTGAGCTCTGAGCTAAAGTACCTACAATTCAGGGACTAGTTAGCACTGTCTCAGCATACAGGTCACAGCGAGTCGATTGCCCAGAACAGAAAGAAGGACTTATTACCAAAGAAAACTGACCTAAAGTAGCTTAATTCTCTGGAGAAGGGTCACCGTGACATGGGAGGTTTAAAAGAGAGAAGAGCTCAGCACAGAGAGGGGACTGATTGCGACAGATTCTGTGCTTTTCTTCTGATATTATCTTCTGTGATGCTGGACTCCATGTGATAGGAATTACGAGCACTCACAGAAGAAAACTGTGTGAAAAACAAGTTGAAAAACAAGTTTCCCTGGTTTATCCAATAGTCACCCTTCATATTCCCAGGGCTATTGCCACTGTCATATGGCATTCACTTTTCTCATTGTCCCAAGCTCTACTCCTTGCTTTCCCCTTCTAAACTACATACATTGAAATGATCCTGAATCATATTCAGGGCATATTGGTAAGGGAAGTTGAGTTGGCTATTCAACACAAGCATAGGGAGTTTTATGTTGTATCAGTGTACATCTCAGTAATGTGTTTATAAATGATTAATTTTCTTTATGTTTTTATGTTTGTGTGTAATACTTGACCAAACAATTCAATATTGGCTATTATGTTAAGTCAGTGGAGATGTGATTTCCAGCCTCAGGAAGGACAAAAACTGTACTTGAAGAACTATTTTAGACTGACCATTTATAACTGTTATAAATATCTATGAATATTTATGTCCTTGTAAATAAGTAAAGGGTCTTTTACATAGTAACTATAAGTAAAGGTAATAGTACAGCTATAACACTACTACTAGAAGAAATTTGTGACAAGATACAGCCTGGAAGACAGTTCATCTCCAATCTTACTTTCTCTACCCCTCAAACACAAAAATCATAATTCCATCAATGATGCTCACTGTCTATGAATATTTTAACTTCCAGACTGCTGGGGTGGGGCTCACTTTCCTGCAGGCTTCTCTCAGTTCATACTAACTGATACTGCATCTGCTGACCCCAACCTAGCCAATGCAACCAGTACCACTGCAGCATGTTTCACTTTGGATGGTGTCCAGAGACATCAGGCACAGAATCTCAAATCTTCAGCTTCCTCACTCTGCCAGCAGGTTCCAGATGCTACCATGATGCCAACCAGACTTCACAGGGCAGACGACCCCACCAATGTGCCCTGGAGCCCTGTCTCCCCAGTACCCTGCCCCACTAGGGAGAAAGAGAGGCAGGCTGGGAGTATGGATCCACCTGTCAACGTCCATGTTCAGCAGAGAAAGAATTACAGAAGCCAGACCTTCCACCTTCTGCATCCCACAATGACCCACAGGAAAGCTATCAGGGGGAGGGGACCAGATATGGATCTCTAGGGGGTGGGCATTGTGTGGAAATGTACCCCTCTTATCCTATGTTTATAAAAATAAATAAATAAGTAAAAGATACAGCAAGATAAACATGGTTAGTTGTACATAATGGGCTCCTAAATTTGTGAGCATTACATCATAAAATATGTAATTATCTAGATAAAGTCTGAACACTGTAGTGTCTCATCAAGTTATCGTTTCCTTTGGAAAAGCAGGCTTATAGTGTTCACTTAAATGCTCAAATCAAAAAGCATCAAGTGCTTGCCAGACTAGGAATTATTTAGAGTAACTGCATGCTATCCACATTGCCTTGGTGTTGCCTGATTAGTGCAGGCATCACTGAACAAATAAATCTACGTATTGTCCAGTAGACCTTTGATGCACATCAGCCTCCTATTTCTTTTTTCTCTTTTACTAGGTCAGCTCTCCCTTCACCACAAATGGTCCCCTGAAATGTTCTGGCTGTGCACCAAAGCCCACAGTATCTGAGAAATCCAGGTGCCGACACAACAGGAATTGTGCTGTCACTGAAATTGCCACCAACTCTGGGAGTCTGGATCCACCTGCCACTGTCCATGTCCAGCAGAGAAGCAATGACAGAAGCCAGACCTCCCAGCTCCCC
The DNA here is from genome assembly GCF_950295315.1 of Erinaceus europaeus. Lineage (NCBI taxonomy): Eukaryota > Metazoa > Chordata > Mammalia > Eulipotyphla > Erinaceidae > Erinaceus > Erinaceus europaeus. The sequence goes on along the minus strand of NC_080170.1, from coordinate 2,212,618 downwards.
GTAAAGATCTTTGCTCCATACTTCCAGAGGGGTAAAGAATAGATAGGGAAGCTGTGGTCAGGCGCAGGTTAAGTGCAGACAGTAAAGTACACAAGGACCCAGGTTCAAGCCCCTGGTCCCCACCTGCAGGGGGAAAGCTTCACGAGTGGTGAATCAGGGCTGCATGTGTCTCTCTGTCTCTCTCTTTCATCTATCCCTTCCCTCTCAATTTCTCTGTCTCTATCCAGTAATAAATACAATAAATATATAGTAATTTTAAAAAGAGTCACTACTTCAAAAAGTTCAAAAAAAAAAAAAAAAGAATAGGGAAGCTTCTAATGGAGGGGATAGGATTCAGATAGGATTCAGAACTCTGGTGGTGGAATTGTATGGAATTGTATCCCTCTTATCCCACAGTCTTGTCAATCGCTATTAAACCACTAATAAAAATAAATAAATTCTTGGGGGGGGAGGAGAGATTTTTCTGCTTCAACCATATAAGATAACAGACTGAAAATGTAAATATTGGCATATTATGAAAAATATAGAATTGGCCAGTTAACCAGAGAAGTGACAGACAACATTTCCCTCACTTTCTGGGTGCAGGAAGAACAAAGGAAATAAAAATGTAAAGACAAAGCAACAACAACCCCAAAATAAATAAATAAATTGCCACTAACTGAGCAGGTGTTGTCTGTCAAGTGCTTAAATTATGACAATGAGAATTAAAAGATATTTTAACTATCAACAGTTGTTGTTTTTAATAAATAAATGATAGGATTTGGAGGCAGTATGACAAAAGTAACAAAACATGGTTGATTCTTTAATTTGCAGTAGAATAGGTCAATAATTTTGCATGAAGTTAGTGACAATGACTGTTGAGAAATAATGGCTCAGAGGTCTGGTTTGGACACCTAGGGTAAAAAAAAACATTTAGAAAGAAGCACTATAAAATAATATGAATCTGTTGTAACTTTAATTTAAAGGGTTTTTAGGGGAGCTGCGGCACGTAAAAGGATTCACAGCAAGGAGCTGGGAACAGGTTTAAACAACACAAGGTTTATTAGGGTGAAACAGGTAAAAGGGAAAATAAGCAATTATTATCAGGGGTCAAGAGTATGCTAGGTCCGTAAAGTCTGAGTATGTTGGGTAGTTGCCATCTCCCCCTGGCTTCTTCTTATCCATATGCCTATATAGGGATTTACTGATCCAAAGGTTTGGTCTATTTACATAAATCACTTTTACATAAAGCACTCCAGGGCATTGGTGGTTCAGTTATAGGATTCTCGCCTGTTCCGCCCCCTCCTTGTCACACTCTGATTTTCACCAGTCACTTTTCTCTCCACCCTCTCTATATCACATCCTGTTTCCACCCTACTTGGAGAGTATAAAAACAGCTGCTCTTCTGATTAAAGACACTTGGAAATTGCTTTCCGGCTCCGAGAGTTCCAGAGTGTATCTCCTGCGGAAGTTGGTGCAGCACGCGTTCCTGATCCCTCTCCCACACAGCAGCCTAGATCAGCTCCAGTTGAGTTCTCTCCAACCCAGAGAGCACTAGCTCGGGAAGAAGTACCCTCAGGCTATCCCGGCATCTGGCGCCCGGAACAGGGACCCGTAAGCAGCAGATTTACAAGAAGACATCTTAGATAAGTACACACCTTTTGGGTATCTGCAATATTGTGTTAAGGCACTGTGATTTTTTTTTCTTTTTTATTGTTTTCCGGAGATCTTTCCACCATGGAAAATCTTTTCCAAATCCTGCATTCTTTTTCCAGTATACAATTTTTATATATCTGGGACATTTTTCTCGGGGCTTCACCTTATATCCTGTTGATCATCATAGCAGCTTTTAAGGGATATATAGGGCAACCTCTCAAAAGGCTTAAGAAACTAGAGGCTGAGGTCCAAGAGATAAAGGAAGTAATCATAGAACTTAACCAGCACCTTAAAAACAAGAAGAAGCAAAGGCCTGTTGTGATCTTGACCCACCCTAATTCCTCTGCATCTTGCCCTGAGGCCCCTATTTTGGCAGACACGTGTCCGAATTCTCCTTTGGACTCCACAGCCACTTCTTCGGCCACCCCCATTTTGGCAGACACGTGTCCGGAACCTCCTGCTGCCTCCACGGCTGCTTCTTCACCCCACCCTGTTTTGATAGACACATGTCTGAATTCTCCTGTAGCCTCCAAAACCACTTCTTCGGCCACTTGTCCAGAAGCTTCCACTTCAGTGACTCCTCCTACCACTACACACTTATCAGAGGAAGTCCACACATTTCCGGTCAATGTTGCCCCCAATAGACAAAAACCTCAGGCCTGGTATCCATATTCCGCCACAGACCTGAAGGAACTACACCAGGCTATCAAAGATGACGGTGTTCATGCCCCATGGACCAGGTCCATTTTACAAGGCCTGCTTCAGAACCTTAATACCCCTCAAGATTGGAGAGATGTGACTCGTGCTACGCTCCCAGGCCCCCTCTTCCTGCAATGGGAGGCATTCTTTCGCGATGAATGTTTACAACAATCGCGGAAAAATATTCAAAATCAGCCAGAGGGTAATTTTGATGCATTGTTTGGAACAGGCCAATTAGAAACAGGGATTCAACAGGCGGAAGCCAAGTTTCCACCGGGGTATTTTGATCAAGTACGCCTGTGTGCATTAAAAGCATGGGAGCGATTAACACCACCCATGGGAGCAGCCTCAGCCCCCATTCTCTCCCTGCAACAAGAACCTGATGAATCCCTCGCTAAATTCATTGCCAGGGTCCAGTCGAGTTTGGAAAGGAAGATTTATAATCCTGACACTCGTTTTCTCCTTCTGCGATCCATAGTCTGGGATGGAATGCTTCCGCATTTTCGACAGGCCTGTATCACTCTTAAAAACGAACACCCAGATACTTGGATTCTAGCTACACAGGATCTCAGATCAAGCTCTTTTCAAGGACCTATGTTACAGGCCTATGCAGCTACCTTACATAAGCAAAAAGGAGCTTGCTTTCAGTGCGGTCGCCAAGGGCATTGGCGTAACCAATGTCCAGAAAATAGACCGCGACCCCGCCTCCAGTCAGGGCGACCCCACCTCCAATCAGGGCAACCCCGCGTCCAGACAGGGAATCAGAGACCACGAATGCCTTGTCCCAGATGCCAGAAAGGATTTCACTGGAGAAGAGATTGTTGGTCAAGGTTCCATAGGAACGGCACGCCTCTGCCAAATGTAAACAGGGATTTAAACTAGGTATGGGGCTTCCCTTAGCCCCGCCCCCAAGAGGGAAGGAAGCAGGTCGCCTGCTTGGTGCTGTGCCCTTCTTCCACAAACAGAAGCCCAGCTTGGGACCCAATCCGTCGCTACACCCACCACGCCAAGTAACAATAACAGAGGGTGAGCAGAAGGAGGAACCCGCGGTATGTGGGAACTTCCAGCATAGAAATAAACGGCTGGAGCAAGAGAACAGCTCGAATTCAGAGCCTGAGATTTTATGGACCACCCCTGTTTTAGAAAGGGGTCACCCAACTATGACAGTAAAGATTGGTAATATTCCTTTTAAATGTTTGATTGACACGGGAGCAGATAAGACAATATTAAGACAAGCAGAGGTTCCCCAGAGTTGGGAACTCCTCCCAGGACCACGCTTACATGGTGTTGGAGGATTGACTCAGGCATTCCGCACACGAGATTCCCTTGTGTGGGAAGATCCAGAAGGGACTACCGGACGCTTTCAGCCTTTAATAGCTGATATAAGCACCAATTTATTGGGAAGAGACTTGCTGGAATCTTTAGATGTAGTGATATCCTCAGACACCTCTGCAGGACACCACACTCACTCCTGTGAGACTGCTAGACCCAACCAGCACCCCCAATACTAACTGCCACTGTTCGTAACAGAACTCCCCGCTTAGATTGGCTTTCTAATGAGCCTGTCTGGGTGGAACAGTGGCCTTTGCCTAGGGAGAAGCTAGAAATTTTAAAAAAACTCGTCCAAGAGCAGTTATCGTTGGGACACATTCGTCATTCTCGGAGCCCATGGAATACTCCAGTCTTTGTAATTAAAAAGCGCTCAGGAAAATGGCGCCTCCTCCAAGATCTTCGTGCAGTTAATAAAACCATGCAGGTTTGGGGCTCCCCCCAAAGGGGTTTGCCTCTTGCTTCCGCAATTCCCACAGGAATTCCAATCATAGCTATTGATATACAGGATTGTTTTTTCTCTATTCCCTTACACCCACAAGATTGTAAACGTTTTGCTTTCTCTGTTCCTTCTATTAATAATGCCAGCCCTGCCGATAGATTTGAATGGGTGGTACTGCCCCAGGGCATGGCTAATAGTCCTACTATTTGTCAAGAGGTTGTTAAATCTGCCCTTTTTCCATATATTCATAAGGGCCTTAAGGTTTTTCATTATATGGATGACGTGTTAATATGGGGAGAATTAGATACAGATCTCTCCGCCCTACGTGATTTTCTAATCCCTGCCTTAAAGAGAAGTGGACTTAATGTAGCTCCTGAGAAGATACAGCTAATCCCTCCAATATCTTTCTTAGGCTCAGAGATTTCCCTAACACAGATTCGTCCTTTAAAACCTTGTGTTACTTTTCCTTCTAATCTCACTCTTGCTTCTTTACAAAGTTTTCTTGGAAATTTGAATTGGCTTAGGCAGTATCTTTATCTGCCTACGAGCTGCCTGCAACCACTGTTCGATCTGTTAAAAGGAAACAAACAGCCCTCCTCAAAGCGTATGTTAACCCCCAAAGCATCCTTGGCTCTGGAAAAAGTTAACCAGGCTCTCCAGGACATGCACCTCGTTCGATTCTCCCCCTCCTCTCCAGTAAATCTTCTAATCTTTAACTCCACCCCCACGGTAGTGGGGGCATTGTAGCAGAAACATGGCGTTCTCGAATGGCTTCATACGCCAGTAGGCGGAGCTCCAAGACTCCTTACCGAGATTGATGCCTTAGCATTTATGGTTCGCCAAGGAAGAAACAGATCGGTTCAGGTCTTAGGAAGGGAACCAGATTCAATCATTCTTCCCTTTTCTCTCACTGATACAGAATGGCTCATACGCCACCATTCTCGTTTTGCCATAAGTTTAATGGGTTTTCCAGGACAATTAGATAATCATTTTCCCTCTAATAATTTGATAGCTTCTTTACCTCTGTTGCCTCTACTAGTACCTAAACTTTTCTCTCGAGATCCCATCCCCTCTGCTCCTACAGTGTTCACTGATGGTGGAAAAAAGGGAGCTGCTGCCCTTATATATTATCCAGACCAGCAATACCCCAAACCTCTCTTTACTGAACTTCCTGATAATTCCCCTCAGTACAAAGAACTTTATGCTGTTTTCCTTGCATTAAAAGCTGTACCAGAATCCTTCAACCTTTTTTCTGACAGTGTGTATACTGTTAACTTACTTCCATGGCTTGCTCGATCTTATGTAAGAATTGATGACAACCCACTTTCTCCTCTTTTAATTCAAATTGCCTCTATGCTCTGTTCTCGAACCCATCCACTGTATGTTCAGCACCTACGTTCCCACAGCCCTCTTCCTGGTCCCCTGTCCGAAGGGAATGCTGCAGCTGACCGCCTTGCCTCCACAGGAATTCTCCTAGCCTCTGTCTCTAATCCTGCTGACTTTCATTCCCTAACCCATGTTAATCTTAAAGGTCTTCGAGCTCGATTTCCTGATATTCCTCTGCCACAGTTAAAACGTATTCTTGCTACATGTTCCTCCTGTGCAGGTCTAATCAAAACACCTGCTATTCAGACTCTAGGGGTTAATCCTCGAGGTTTAAAAGCCAACGCTCTTTGGCAAATTGATGTTACCCACATACCTAACTTTGGCAAACAAAAATATGTGTTCGTCTCAATTGATACCTTCTCTAAGTTTATGTGGGCTACAGCTCAGACTGGAGAAAACTCAAAAAAGCTTATAAGCCATATGCTCTCCTGTTTTGTTGTAATGGGCTTACCTCTTCAACTTAAAACGGATAATGGACCTGCTTTTACCAGCAAACAATTTAAAGATTTTTGTTCCCTCTGGAACATTACTCATACTACAGGCATTCCGTATAATCCACAGGGACAAGGCATTGTTGAGAGGGCCCATCAAACTCTTAAGGCTCAATTAAATAAAGAAAAAGGGGAAATGTACCCCCCTAATATCCAGCTGGCAAAAGCCTTAACTACATTAAATCTCTTTAATATTTACAAAAACTCTGACCAACCTCCTATAATTCTTCATTGGCAAACACCACCCACCCTCCCAGCTATTAAAGTCAAATGGAAAGACCCACTTGATAAAATTTGGAAAGGACCTGACCCCCTGTTGACTATGGGGAGGGGTTTCGCATGTATTTTTCCACAAAATTACTCCAAGCCTGTTTGGGTTCCTGCCCGCCATGTCTGGCAATACCAACATGATGGCGCTGATATCCCTGAAGAACAAGAAACACTGCAAGAAGACTGGCTGCAAGAGGACTGGCTACAGGATGCACCCCAGGATCCATAATACAGCATGGCAGAATCAAAAAAAAAAATCTGATTCACAGAACTTCCCCCCCCCCCCCGAATGAATGTCTTATGCTATGACTGGCCAGTTGTGTTTTGTGAGTGAGTGAAAAAAAAAAAAATTGAGTGACCAAAATTTTTGTATGACCCATTGTGCTCAGAGTACTCTGAAAGTTAACTGACTTTATATCAAACGGCTGGACGCAGCCATGGTTTCTGGAGACGTCCAGAAACAGTCCATAAATTATTCATTCCCCCTTTTGATTTATTTTTTAAGTCTTGATACCAATATGAAATGTTTAGTCTTAAACTGTGTGAGTAAAGATGGTTCAACTATGACAGTAGTTCTAAATTCACATTTGAAATGATATATCTTATTTACAAGTTTTTCTCCTCCTGTGTGTTATAAACTATATGTTTAATATGCGTGTTTCAAGTTTGGTAAACATTAACTTAACAGTTAAATTGTAACTTCGAAGTTACATTTTTACGAGAAGAGGTAAAATCAATTCATTTAAGTAACTGAGTGTTTAAGGTAAAACTCTAAATATTCAATGTGACAATTCTTCATCTCCTAAGTTAAAATACAGATTCTCTATACAGGACATTTTTGGAGGGCCCCCAAAAATGTCCTGTAAGCTATCTTGTGGAAATTAATCCACAACAAATTTGGCATCAATCTGATATTGTAAATGTACCAAAAAAAAAAAAATTGTCACTAAAATGTGTTAACTCTAGTAACCTGAGTTTGCTTAAAAACCCAATGTAAAAATAGTCAAGAATCAATATATGTAACTTAAACTCGGTATGAAAACTTTGCTATATAAAGACTGCTACATGAGGTCACGTAAGATGACCTTTACACAAAATTATAAAGATACCTAAACCAGTTATAATCATTGAGTTATCAATTGTAGTAAACTTCTAATTTGTTACAAAGTTTTTTCATAAGTAATTGACTACAGCTATGACAAGCCTTCGCATAAAGAAGCATCTGCTCATATAGAATCCCCAGAAATCCATCTTGGACCCCTGACCTCTGACATCACCCACAATTACAGCCATCCCCCGAAACCCATGATGTGACCTGACACGATCTAGAGAACCTGATTCACAGACTCCGAAGGACAAGACTTTCTCTCAATCATCAGTGTCTGCTCTTCCTGCTTCTGTTTCGCCCATCATGTTTTGGCGGTTCCAGGTCACTTTCTACAGAGAAGAAAAGTTCCGGTGGCCGTCCTCCTCCATCAAGATAGACCTGTGGCATTTATTTCCTGGCCTTTGACATTGGACTGATGCTTCTATAGAACTTGCTGGACACTCCTTTTATACTGCTGGACTTCTTGAAGAATGACTATAGCAGTTCATAGAACTTACCGCCAGCTGACTCGGGATTTTGCAATACCAGATCACCCCTCTAGCCCCTCGGCTTATCAGGCCCCCACTCCTCCACCCATCAGGCTCACTCTGTCTCTTGCTACTCTTACTTATCCCTCCGTCTTGTGCTAGTTCTTTTTAAAGACACTTACACACTATCATTCTGCTTTCTTCCCAACAGGTTTCCGTTCACCCCTACACTGCTATTCCCCTGACAGAGATGAAGCCTTTTACAGACATTGACCCAGTTATATATGGCCATTAAGTAAGAGGAAGATGTTGGGGAATTGTGAGGATATGGTTGAGCTTGGAAGGGCTTGAGCCTGAGGGGTGTGTCAATCCTGTTAGTCTCTCTCTCCACGGAGAGGTTGAGCAAGGAGGGACAGTAGAACCCCAAAAAAGGTGTGCCTCTTATCAGTCTCCCTGCCTCACAAAGTGCCCCACACTCCTGATACTATGACAAAAAGTTAAAAAGAAAGGGGGAGATGTTGGGTAGTTGCCATCTCCCCCTGGCTTCTTCTTATCCATATGCCTATATAGGGATTTACTGATCCAAAGGTTTGGTCTATTTACATAAATCACTTTTACATAAAGCACTCCAGGGCATTGGTGGTTCAGTTATAGGATTCTCGCCTGTTCCGCCCCCTCCTTGTCACACTCTGATTTTCACCAGTCACTTTTCTCTCCACCCTCTCTATATCACATCCTGTTTCCACCCTACTTGGAGAGTATAAAAACAGCTGCTCTTCTGATTAAAGACACTTGGAAATTGCTTTCCGGCTCCGAGAGTTCCAGAGTGTATCTCCTGCGGAAGTTGGTGCAGCACGCGTTCCTGATCCCTCTCCCACACAGCAGCCTAGATCAGCTCCAGTTGAGTTCTCTCCAACCCAGAGAGCACTAGCTCGGGAAGAAGTACCCTCAGGCTATCCCGGCATGAGTATAGTTATCAAAGGTTTAGTCCCATAAGATAAACAGCTATCAGCTCTGAGAAAGGTTGCTCATGACTGTAGAGAGGTCTAAAAGTCTACAAGCTACAGAGTCACATGTGTTCAGTGCCCAGGAGAAGGAGTCATGGCAGCTACCTGGTGTACCTCCGTAGAGATGCATCTGACCAGGAGAAGCAGTAGCAGCCAAGTCCCTGCTTTATGCCTCCCTTTCTCTGAAGAACCTCCTCAGGCTGACATCACTCCTATGCTAGTAGTCCCAAAACTCCCACTGGGGTCACGACATGAATCTACAAAACCCTGACAGAAAGTAAACTGAAATATATATCTATCAAAACAAACAAAAACTAGAGAACTGGGCCAGCAAGATACTTCCCTTGCTTTGTCATTCACAGGACCCAGAGTCCAGCCTAGTCTCTGACTGAAGGACATTTTGGTATCTTGGTGTCTTCCTCCTGCTCTCAGTAAAGACCACTAGTGCCAGAGAGTCAGGAGGTTAAGCACACATGGCTTGGCACAAAGCGCAAGGGCCGGCGTAAGGATCCCGGTTCGAGCCCCCCGGCTCCCTACCTGCAGGGGAGTTGCTTCACATGCGGTGAAGCAGGTCTGCAGGTGTCTGTCTTTCTCTCCCCCTCTCTGTCTTCCCCTCCTCTCTCCATTTCTCTCTGTCCTATCCAACAAAGATGGCATCAATTATAACTACAACAATAAAACAAGGGCAACAAAAGGGAATAAATAAATAGTTTTTTTTTTAAGTTTCAAGTCCTCTAAATACCTGGTGGGAGGAATCAATAAAAAAAATAAATTAAAAATTAAAAAAAAAAGACTGCAAATGTCAACAGCAGAATGCAGATGGAGGATGAGGTTGAGTGTAAGGAACGCAGAGGAGAAGACCCTAGGAAGACTACTAAATCATCAAGGGAAAAACTGATTTTGAGGTAGTTTTGATGTACAATGCATAATATCTTACTGTAATCAATTTGAACGCCTCAGAGAAATGCATTTGCTCACCTGAAAACTTTAATCCCTCAGAGGGATAAAGAATAGGAAAGCTATCAGGGGAGAGGATGGGATACGGAGTTCTGGTGGTGGGAATTAGATAGAATTGTACCCTTCTTATCCTATGGTCTTGTCAATACTTCCATTTTATAAGTAAATAAATAAATGAATGAATAAACAAATAGGAAAACCAGCTACTGATTCTCTTTAAAAAGCAGGGTTGCTCTCCAAAACCTGTCTGTCTCTCTCTCTCTCTCTCTCTCTCTCTCTCTCTGTCTCTCACTTTCTCTGGAAGTGACTGAGGCAGCCCTAGTGTGACAGCCCTAAGATACAGAGGAAGGTTTGCATGGGGAGATAACTCCCCTAGACGTACGAGTGGCCGTGAAGAGCTCCTGGCTCTGCTGTCTCCTTGGCTGGTGAGACTTGCCAGGGAGCAAGGGCTCACCCCAGGCTGTAGCGGCCACTCGGCCACTCGGCCACTCGCTCTCAGGAGGATCCTGGGCAGCTAAGAGGCTGGGAGGGGAGGGAGGAGAGCAGAGAACCAAGGTTTGCATGGAGTAGACAGGAGACGACGCTTGGCAAACTGTCCTCACCTGCTGTGGACCAACTCACCTCCCAGCTGTGTGTCCACATTAAAAAAAAAATTTTACACAGATATCAAATGGATGTGTGAAATGCAAAAAAACAAAAACAAACAACAACAACAACAAAAAAAACCTGTTTTGTCTTTTTCTCATTTCTCTAAATCATTGTCTTACCACAAAGAAAACAGCTTCCTGTAATTATTTATCATAGTAAACTGGGACAGCATTTAAAACACCCCAAGGGAGCTATGATTTTATAATGAGATAAATATAGTTCACCCAATCCTATCCAACTGCCCATTCACAGCACTATATAGTTGATCTTATGAAACTCCTAGATCGTATTTTCAAAATGGTTCTTTTTGTAGGAAAGGGTTTAAATGCTGACTGCTCCTTTTTTTTTTTTTTTTAGCAGAAGCTTAGAAGCTTAGATAAAGGAGTAAGTATTGACCTTTTTAGAAACATGAATGTATCATTTGAAGAGAGAGGTGTGCTTTGTGCTAGTCACAAGGTCTGACCTACAACTTTTATGTGACAATCCAGTGAGGCCCTAATGTGTAAAAATTTCCTGGATTCTGGTGAGGAACCCTAGACCAGGAGATAACTTCTCCACTATCTCTTTCATAACCCAGCCTGAAAGGTCAGCTCAAGAAGGCAAACAGAACAAAAGAGTGGAGGCAAAGGAAAGAGAAAAAGAAAAAAAAAAAAAAAAACACCTCAGCCAGATAAGTCACAAAGAATTCTGATTTTAAAAATGAAAGTGCTTTTTCCAATGTTTCTAATCTCTTTAAAGTTTTTCAATAGTTCTAAATTAAATCCCTTTCCCCACTTATCTTTTTATCCATCAGAAAATCCAATGGGTATTTGGATTCAGACATCCAATGCACCAAAGATCTTTCATTACACAGCACAAACAAGCACTTTTATTGAACAAGAACCCAATTACTTAACCCAGCTCCAGGTTTCACTCTACCCAGTGACGCCGGTACTGACAGGGCTGACTAATCTTTTCTGATGGGCCTGGCAGCACATTGGTTCTGATACACAGAGATGATTCCTAACCTCCTTGCAGGAACCTCTGATGAAATAAAGAGAGACGTCCATCTCCCATGGCTTGGACCAATGAAGAGCAATAAGGAAGGCAGGCAGAGAGGGTCCTGACCCTTGGGAAGACAAGGCAGAGAGAGAAGGGGGAGAGGGTTTGCAAAGCCCCGTGAGACCCGAGTTTGCCAAAGTCCTTTGCGGCCTTTGCTGAGGGCTCCCGAGTCCTGAAGAGAAATTTGATTTCTCACAGCTCTTGGACCTTTCCGGCAGCCATCCTTTCAAAATGTGCTTGTGGATAAATGATGCTCATTAGAGCTGAGATTTCTACTAGTACTTCTCCACAGTGACTACGCATTGAAAAGAAGCCAGAACCCCCTCCCCTCCAACCTGGAAGTTCTACTGCAATACTTCAGGACTGGGAAGTGAGCAGCATTACTTTTTACCAGCTTTCCAGATGCCAGAGATATACAAGTAAGGCTGAGAAACACTCCAGCCACACATGAGCTGACTGTCGTGTTGGGATCAGGGAGAGGTCTTAGCACTGATTCTAGTCTCACTTCCAACAGGGGTATTTTCAAATTTCTGAAAAATTACAGTCACTAACACATGGTTGGAGGCTCAGGGGGTTAAGGGCAGGTGGCTCAAAGGCCAAGGACCTGTGTAAGGTCTCAATTTGAACCCTGGCTTCCCACCTGCGGGGGGGGGGGGTGGTCACATCATGAGCAGTGAAGCAGGTCTGCAGGTGTCTGTCTTTCTTTCCCCCTCTCTGTCTTCCCCTCTTCTCTCCATTTCTCTCTGTCCTATCCAATAACAATATCTATAATAGCAACAACAACCACAACAAGGGCAACAACCAGGGCAACAAAATGGAAAAAAATAGCCTCCAGGTGCAAAAAAAGAAAGACAGACAGACAGACAGACAGACATGCAGTGACCTCCTATGCACCAGCAAGGAGCTGGAATGGGAGATCCCAGCTGTGTCTATTTATCTGTCTGGAGGTGGATGGATGTATTTCAGTGCAGACTGTAGGGATAATGCCTTCAGAGTAAGATACTTTAAAGATGAACCTATTTTCCCACATTTGCACCTGCATGTATAGCATGGTGTTGGAGAACTTTATAAATAGAAGTTCTGAGAGAGGTAAGTTAATAATTTTATGTTCAGGGTGGGGGTAGATAGCATAATGGTTATGCAAAGACACTCTCATGCCTGAGGGCTCCAAAGTCCCAGGTTCAATCCCCAGCACCAACATAAGCCAGAGCTGAGCGGTGCTCTGGTGTTTCTCTCTGCGTCTCTCTCTTAATAATAACAATAATAATAATAATAATAATTTTATGTTCAGCCTGCTCTCTTTCTTTACTCCTATGTTTTGGCATTTGAGTCAACTGCTCCACATAAGCCCATTAAGGAGGCTCTTTGGTCACTGAGATGGAGAACCCTGCATGCTCCCTCTGGGAGTGTTCAGCGTCTTCCTAATGCTGACCTGAAACCTCTGGCTACACTTTGCCCCCTGCTTCTAATGGGGGCATCAGGGCAACGCCACTCAAGCTGCACAGGAAGGCTCTCTGGGCAGTGGACGAAAGCAACCATGTCCTTGGGGCATCCCGGCTCCCTCCCTTCTTCCTACTCATCCAGTTGCTCTGTGCTGTGTGCTTGCTACCTGCGAACACCTAGTAAATGCCATGGTACCTTTCACAAATTCCTGTCATGAAGATCTTTGTTTTTTTCAACACCAGGTGATGGTTACCTGGCTGAGCACATATGTCACCAAGCACAAGGACCCAGGTTCAAGCTCCAGGGCCCCACCTGCAGCAGGGAAGCAGCACAGGTATTGAAGCAGCGCTACCTGTGTTTCTGTTTCCCTCTGCCTCTCTTCCTCCCTTTCTCACAATATCTCTCTGTCTCTATCACCCCCCCCCAACAGAAAAAGAAATAAACAAAAATGGCCTCTAGAAGAGTAGGCCCACCATGCAGGCACCAAGCTCTAGTGATAATCCTTGTGGCAATTAAATAAAACAAATGCTTATCTTCTACTCCAGGAGATCAGAAACCATAACAAGAAGAGGAAGGAAGTGATTGTTTCATCACCACTCCATTTGGGGACAGAATAAATGAGTGCAGGTCAGTAGGGAGGTGGGTATCTATTCTTTGAATCAAGAAGGCAGTGAACAGAGACAAGATAAGTCCAGCTGAAATAAAAGAAGAGAGAAGAGAAGGCAAAGGAAGAGTTGGGAGTGAACTAAGGAAAGTCCTGTCAGAAGGCTAAATCCACAGAAGACAAGCCCCAGCCAGACCTGTGGGGCAGACAGTGAAGGCCATGTGGGGAGGGGAGTGGATTTTACCCTGCCCATGTCCAAGGCAGCCACTGATGGGACAGGAGCCCAGCCCCCTCAAAGTGAAGTTCCAGTAAATCTCAAAATCAGCCTTTCTCCAGACATGGCTATGCAGGAAAAGATAACTAAGTTATCTTAAGAGGAACTGAGAGCCAGACCTTGAACACGGGGTTGGAGATCCCTACCTTCCTAACCTTGCAGCATCCACTACTGTGACATGCTTTCTGCTCCCAGCCTGCAACTCTCTATGGAAACAGTATCTTCCATGCTACCATGACGCCAACATCATGATGCCCTGGACAGACGACCCCACCAATGTGTCCTGGAGCCCCGCTTCTCCAGAGCCCTGCCCCACTAGGGAAAGAGAGAGGC
>NC_080170.1:2145984-2193484 GCF_950295315.1 Erinaceus europaeus | reverse complement strand
TCCTAAGGAACCCAACACATCCATCCAAAAAGATCTGTGTACACATATGTTCTTGGCAGCACAATTTGTAATAGCCAAAACCTGGAAGCAACCCAGGTGTCCAACAACAGATGAGTGGCTGAGCAAGTTGTGGTCTAGATACACAATGGAATACTACTCAGCTGTAAAAAATGGTGACTTCACCGTTTTCAGCCGATCTTGGATGGACCTTGAAAAATTCATGTTGAGTGAAATAAGTCAGAAACAGAAGGATGAATATGGGATGATCTCACTCTCAGGCCGAAGTTGAAAAACAAGATTAGAAAAGAAAACACAAGTCGAACCTGAAATGGAACTGGAGTATTACACCAAAGTAAAAGACTCTGGGATGGGTGGGTGGGTGGGCAGAATACAGGTCCATGAAAGATGATGAATGAAATAGTGGGGGTAGTATTGTTAAATGGGAATCTGGGGAATGTTATGCATGTACAAACTATTGTATTTACTGTTGAATGTAAAGTATTAATTCCCAAATAAAGAAATAAATTATTAAAAAAAAAAAAAAAAAGGAGAGAGAAAGGTAGACACCTGCAGACTTGCCCTGCTGCTCAGGTGGGGAGCAGGGGCTTGAATCCAAATACTTGTGCAGGTCCCTGCATGGGTTCTTAAGAGTCATACATGTGCCCGTACCCTGTTTACCTTTATGGAATTTTCTTTTTTAAATGTTTTTATATTTATTTATTTATGTATTCCCTTTTGTTGCCCTTATTGTTTTTATTGTTGTAGTTATTATTATTGTTGCCATCATTGTTGGATAGGACAGAGAGAAATGGAGAGAGGAGGGGAATACAGAGGGGGAGAGAAAGACAGACACCTGCAGACCTGCTTCACCGCCTGTGAAGCGACTCCCCTGCAGGTGGGGAGCCCAGGGCTAGAACCGGGATCCTTACACTGGTCCTTGTGCTTTGTGCCACCTGCGCTTAAGCCACTGCTCTACAGCCCGACTCCCTGGGATTTTCTTTTGATGTATAAAAGCTTTTTAACGTGAAATAGTCACATTCACTTTTTGTTTGTTTGTTTGTTTGTTTCCCTTGTCCATGGGATGGAGTCTCCAAATATGACTTTAAATGTTAATGTCCTGGACACTTCCCCAATGTATTCTTCCATGTAGTTTATAGTTTCAAGTCTGTTATCCAGATTTGATCCAGTTTGAATTAATTTTGGTGCTACTAGTCGGAACAGAGGTCCTGTAAACTTCTGAGACACACCCAATATCCAATATCGATGTCTTGTACATCAAGTAGTTCAATAAGTATATATTGTAATTGATGCTGAAACAATAGTTGTTGCCATTGTTAAAATAAAACCATGTTATTAAAATAAATAACATATAAAATATATAATTATATATAATTACATTGTATATAATAATATAATTATATATACATATATAATGATATATAATACATTTTAATATATTTTTATATTTTATATATGATATATTAAAATATATATTTATATAATATATATAGAATAACATATATAATAATATGATTATATATAATTACATTATATATGTAATAATATAATTATATATATGATACATAAATATATAATATAAAATAAATCTACCATTGTACAGATAAATAATACAGCTAAGAAATTGTAGATGCCATATGTAGTGTACAGCAGTGTTCCATTGTAATTCTACTGCCATAGAGGAAGACTGAATTAGTGCTCTCAGCACATGCCACTTTGCTTCCAAGCACAAAGGAGGAGACACAGATTTTAACAGGATCCCTCTACACTGTTCTTGGTGAGTTCTGCCTGGGTTTTTTCTCTTTATATAGCCAAGATTTGTCAGAGCTGCTTTGTGAAGGCATAGATGGACAAGTATCATATTTCACAATGCTTCAGAGTTGAAGCAAACAATTAAGCCTGTAGTCTTTCTATAGTTTAGAACACAATAATTCTTCTACAGGAAGAGCAAATTTGGTATAACCCGCGAATAGAACCACAGCAGCACTCCCATTCCTGGGACATTAAACTGCATAGGAAATGACTAACAACTGCTCTCAAGTATTTGCTTTCCTGGTCACAAATGGGCAAGGATTCCTCCTGCAGTGTTTTGGAAGTACCCCACCGCTGAGTGCAGTAAGGGATTCAGCACTCCCAGCACCATGAATAATTCATAGGGGAAGTGCCACAGACCAGAATTGTTGGCTTATGTGTTTCCTGCAGAGCCTTTTAAAACTTGATCTACAGAGGTATTCCCATGGCTCTATTTTTACCCTATCTTTGTGGGAGGACAATTACTATGATGGACATAAAATGTGAAAGTAGTTAAATGATACTACAAAATGCTCAGTAAAGTTTTAGTGCCATGTAGAATGATTTCTCCATTTCTCTAAGCGTGATGGTCAATCCTGGGGCTCATGGAAACGTCAAAAGCCTCAGTTTTAAACAGTGTTTGTTTGTTTGTTTGTTTTAGATCTGGCAATTTTAGCTTTGTAAGCATAGTTGGCATATTAAGATTTTAAAAATCACCCAGATTTTTGAGCCTAGTTCTTGCCTCTCATCTTCCCTTTTATTTATCACCAAGCTTCCTGTATTTATTTAGTTAGTTCCTACCAGAGCTGCATCACTCTGGAACTCACTTTTTCAGGTAGAAAAAAAAAAAAGAGAACAGATAGCATAATAGTTATGCAAATAGACTCTCATGCCTGAGACCTCTAAGTCCTAGGTTCACCCCCACACCACCAGAAACCATAGCTCAATAGTGCTCTGGGAAAAAAAGAAAGAATGAGAAAAAGGAGGAGAAAGACATCTCAGCAATGAAACTCTCCTCTGTGCTGCAAGGACCTGGCTTAAACTTGAGTTGCTTATATGGCAAAGCAGGCCCACTCTTAGCTGAGCTATCTCATCAGTCCTGCACTTCTTTTAATATAATTAAAGAAAAGGTATTCTTTGTAACAAGTTACTAAGAAGAAAGTTGCTGTTATTAAAAAAAAAAAATCTGTAATATTACTCTCCAGTGTCATAGCTCAAAACTAACCAAAGCCTGAGACCTGAGGCTCCGTGGAGGGCAGAGTTACACTTATTTCCTGTTAAAGGGTTACAGACTGATTCCCATCTGACCTGAGCAACATTGTACCACTGCACCCAGTTTTTAACTATTTCAAGCGGGACACAGCACAAGCTGATGGGGTACAGAGTTCATCAAGGTGCTGACGACAGAGGTGAGAGAAGGTTGGACAAAAAGAGTGAAGAAGCCCATAAGTCTAGCTTGTAACACCCACGCCCCACCTCCACCTTGCCAAGCCACACCTGTCACTGCTCCCAGTTTCTGGGCAGCGCCCTCCAGGTAACTTTTGTCCCTCAACATAATGAAATGAAAAATCCATAGGCTAAAGAATGAGAGACTTATGGGCTTCTTCACTCTTTTTGTCCAGTCATCACGTATTAATCCATGTCTCTCTCTCTCCCTCTCATGTTCTGACATGGGGATGTTCTCAATTTTCCCGAGTAGAATCTAAAATTCCTGAAAAATCACACTCTCTCCTCAATTCTTTGTTGAGACAATGTGTGACGGACTTTTTAAATGTCCCTTCTCCCCCCAAAACAATTGCAAAAACTAGATCTCTTTTAATTTCATAGTTTAATTCATATAAGGTCTAGCAAGGATCTCAAAAATTTAGAGCCTCCTAGCCATGTGGCTTTTGACCTGTTTCACACACACGTCCATAGTCACCCTTGATCTTTCAGCAAGAAAAGTAGCAATGTTGATATTCTATGTGTGTGTGAAATTCCCTCACCTTGGATGTAACCCCACTGATAGTGATTCATATTAGAATCAAGAAAAACAAAATTACTCTTTCTGCTATGGAAATGGAAGTTTTTTTCTCAACATTTAAAGACATTGTATCTTCTGTTTAGGCACATCTATGCCAGCCTAGACCTTCTCTCCTCATTTGACTCATTTGATAACCAGTCTCACCTTGTCTTAAGAGTTTTTGGAGCATCACTTAAACGGAAGCTCTCAGTGCTCAGATGTGATGTGTACTTGCACTGGGAAGGGGATTGTCCTTAGTACTAGTCATACCTTCATTTCCACACCCCATCAACCAGCAATTACTATCAGTCCTGCCTATGCAACATTTATGGAAGTCACTAAACTCTCTTCACTAACATCTCCAACTCTTATTTTTTTTTCTTTAATCTTGTCTACTGAATAGAGATATTCAGAAATTGAGAGAAAAGGGGAGACAGAGAGGGAAAGAGAGACACACCTGCAGCCCCATGAAGCTTTCTCCCTACAGGTGGGGACTAGGAGCTTGAACTTGGGTCCTTGCACATTCTAACATGGGTGCTCAACCAGGTGTGCCACCACCCAGTCCCACCTCCAACTCTTTAATTTCTATTACTTCTCACCCAGATGGAGGTGAGGATCTTTTTCAAAGATCTACCCACATCCATTTCTGTTATCTTGTGTTTCTGTCAGTATGCAAAGCAGGTGAAATACAGAATTGAGGACTGTCCTTTGCAGCTCCATAGGAACGGACTGAAAAGCCATTACATCTAAGGCCAGCTGCAGATTCTAGGCTGTGCCTCACGCATCACTCCTCTCAGCAGATGGCAGAGAGAAGTCATTTGCCCTGGAAGGTCTTCTCTGACCTCACCAACCCTTGGCTCTGCCTGGAGACACTGTTTATAATGCCATCTATCTCAACTTCTCATCACTTCTGACAAAGATGAGAAAATAATACATTAAGATTAGTCTCTAAACTACTTAATGAGATGTTTTTCATTTAATTTAACAGGATTCTGGCAAGCAGCAACAAACATTCAAAGATGTTAAATACACATACACATACAGGGGAGTCGCTTCACAAGCAGGGAAGCAGGTCTGCAGGTGTCTCTTTCTCTCAAACCCTGGTCTTCCCCTCCTCTCTCCATTTCTCTCTGTCCTATCCAACAACAATGACCACAATAACAACAACAATATTAACAATGATAAACAACAAGGGCACAAGGGTGACAAAAGGTTAAAAATGGCCTCAAGGAACAGTAGATTTCAGTAGTGCTGCCACTGAGCTCCAGCAATAACTCTGGAGGCAAAAAAGAAAGAAAGAAAAGAAAAACAGGTCCAAAATGGGATCCCTTAGCTGGGCCCACCCACACTGAATATCTAATCTAACTGGCCTTTTAACCTCTCCCCACGGTGCATTTACACATCAATGGAGACCTTCCCAGCAGCTGCCTTGAGATCTTCTGCATGACCTGACACCCCTGCCAGCCCCCAGGGAAGATGGCTTGTCTGAAATAACCTTGCTTTTCTTTTGCTAATAAACTTGCCTCAACACCTTTCTTCCTTTCTTCCTTTCTTTCTTTCTTTCTTTCTTTCTTTCTTTCTTTCTTTCTTTCTCTCTTTCTGTCTTTCTTTCTCTTACTAGATCACTGCTCAGCTCTAGCTTATCATGGTACAGGGGACTGAACCTGGGACTCTGGAGCCTGAGGCATGAGAGTCTGTTTGCATAACCATTATGCTATCTATCCCTACCCTCAACTCCTTTCCTTCAAACAAAAACCTTCAGTTTCATGAAAGCTTCTTCTAGTCTTTCTACCTTCCAGATAGGGTGAGGCGAGAAAGATGTAGTAAGGTTTATTAGATCTGTAAAATATTCAGATAGATTCTTGTTAATCACACGTAAGCGCACAAAAGCACAGACACATTGAATTGCCTTACACCTAGGGAGGGAGGAGGATAAAAAGAAAGAATGGAAGAAAAGTTACATAGTTGGCATAAAAAGACTCTAATTCCTATGAAGGAAGTCAAGACACAACCTTTGCTAAAGGAGAAACACTTGGATCAGCAGATCTGCTTGTTTTGTGGCCACAAAGTAAATTCTGTGGTTGCCTGAAGAGAAGCTACATTGTCCCCATAAAACTGTTTTCATGACTAGTGGATAACAATTATACAACAACAACAGAAAAAAAAAAAAAGGAAAAGTCCACCTTCCTGGGCATTTTCTCAGATGATCACCAAATGCATCATCTTAAACACAGGATAATCTGGGAAGCCATCAGAATCAGCATGGCTAGAATGGCCATGGGGATGGGATCCCTCCTTATGTTAGGTTCAGTAATCCAAGAAATTCACCAAGAGAGACCAGAGTGATGTGAAAACAAGGTGCCTTTATTTCTAGCCCGGGCATGGGGCTAGGGCCGAGACCTCACAGCTGTTCTGGGTGCTCGACCACGAACCCCAGCACAGGAGGAGATATATAGGGTATGGGTTACATAGCACACATGACAAGCTTAGCCTTGTGGTTATCTCCTTTACACATCTGGGGGAAATGTGACAGTCTCTATCTCTCCAGAGATGTCTTAGAAATGCTTAATGGTCTCTATCTCTCTGGGAGATGCCTTTAATGCTCAGCTTATCTTTGTTCCTGTTGACTCAGGGCCATGGGTTCCATTTCCAGTAATGGTCCTGAATTCCAGGACCTGTTCTTCTGAAATTGGGGCCTATCTCATTTCTGCAGTTTTTGGAGCCTGTCATGGAGTCACTACAGTCTGCACCCTTCATTTACACAAAGTTTCTGAGCTGACCCACCAGCACAATCCAGGGAGTGTTCTCAGGTGGTTCCTGAAGGGGGACACTTGCAAAGGTTTTTTGTAACTTGACATGGAAGACATCACAAGCAGAAACAACTAAAGGTAAAGTGACATTTGCCAGATACACTTGGGCACAAGAAGCATTTAAATGTGTCTCCGGGTCTTGGCAGAAGCTGACTTCATCAATGCTCAGAGCACGGGTTTCTGTCTGGCCTGACTGCTTTGCACTCAGCCTGCACAAGAGCTCATCAATGTTTGTCACATGGGCAAGGCAAAGGGCCATCTGCTGACTTCAACTGTAATGTGAGGGGAAAGGATGTAGTGGGGACCGGAGTGACACATCTAAGATTCCCAAGTATCTTTGCTGCCTTTGTTGCTACCTCAGGTCTTTGTTGTACTGAAGCAGCCCACTGTCCAGAGCTCTTAGGGGGCTCACCTAGGCAAGGGCTCCTGGAGGAAAGACATTAGAAACCCTCTCCTTGCACCCTGCAGGTAGCCTGGGAGAAGAGCCAGAAGCCAAGAAGTCAGCACCCTGGTCAGAAAAGGAAATCTCCTCTTGCTCCTGACTGCTACGACCCAAAAACGGATGTGCCTGTGAGCTCCTGGAAAAAAAACCAAAGGGAATCCAGTCCCCTAGGGCCCCACTTCAGTTCCTCAATGCATCTCTCCCTCCCTCTCCCCTCCCAACCCCTCTCTCCTCCCCCTTAAGCCCCCTCCCCCTACCTCTGTCTCCTCCCCTTCCCTTTCTCTCTCCACCCCCTCCCTCCCTCTCTCTTATACTCTCTCCTCCCTCTCCCTCTCTCCCATCCTTGACTTACTGCCATAAAAGTTCATCTCCACCAGCTGGGGCCCTAATCCAGAGGAGTCCTGAGTCTCCCAAACAGACTTGATGGGCCTAGACCTCAAATAAATCCCTCTCTCCATTGTTTCTGGTCATCTCTATCAGGAACAACAAAATAGACCCCTTTGTGGGCCCCCATAGGTCCTTGCCCTCAACCTGCATCAACAATGGTAGAGTGTTACATCCTCCGAAGGGAGGCTGGACAACATACTCTATGCTCCACCTGAGGAAGATGGGTCGATACTGGGGCAGCTTGGAACGTTCCTACTCATGACCACAGAATGTGAACTCAGATCTATAGGGATGCAGAGGTCACATAGGCTCCTAAGCTGAATATGGGCCCCAGATCACATCAAATTTATGGGGTTTACAGTAATATTTATACACTTTTCCCATATTAGGGAGCTACTCTCTTTTCTGATCCAGTTTCCTGGTCCTTTTCCCAGCCATAACATCATCTCCCCAGACAATAATTAGGATTCACCTGCATATCTGATTTCAGGCTAAGGCAAAACAAAACAAAACAACAACAACAACAACAACAAAACCAAAACACTAGTATAGCTACAGGCCCTTTGAAATACAACTAAAATAGCTATCTACAAAATGGAGGATCCCCCAACACTTCACCTGCATTATTCCAGCCTTTAGGTCCATAATTTTCCAATATTTTGTTTGACTTTATATATTAACTCTCTTTTCAGCCACCAGGTTCCAGATGCTAACAGGATACAACCAGGCTTCCCTGGACAGACGACCCCACCAATATGTCCTGGAGCCCCACCTCCCCAGAGCTCTGCCCCACTAGGGAAAGAGAGAGACAGGCTGGGAGTATGGATCCACCTGTCAACACCCATGTTCAGCGGGGAAGCAATTCCAGAAGCCAGACCTTCCACCTTCTGCATCCCACAATGACCCTGGGTCCATACTCCCAGAGGGATAAAGAATAGGAAAGCTATCAGGGAAGGGGAGGGGATACCGAGCTCTGGTGGTGGGAATTGTGTGAAGCTATACCCCTTATTCTATGGTTTTGTCAATGTTTCTTTTTTATAAATAAGAAATAAAAAATAATACAAAAATATAATAAAAATAGAAAAAAAAAGTTCATCTCCCTGAAAGTGAGGAATCTCTGATGATTCTTTCATGTGTATCTTGACTAGTGGAGCATAAAGTGTACCTCTACACCCTGTGCCCAGTATCCTTCGGCTCCCTTGCAATACAGGGCCAGTTTGTTTGTTCCTTTTTAATTTTTATATTATCTTTATTTACTGGATAAAGACAGCCATAAATTGAGAGGGTAGGGCAAGACTGAGGGAGAGAGACAGAGAGACACTTGCAGACCTACTTCACCACTTGCAAATCTTTCTCCCTGCAGACGGGGACCAGGGGCTTGAACCCAGGCCCTTGAGCATTGTACCACGTGCATTCAACCAGGTGTGCCACCACCCGGTCCCAAAGCACACTTTATTTATCCAACCACCACTCCTGAATATCGGTACTGCTTCCAAGTACTGGCAATATTAATGAATGCTGGCTATGAACACCACATCGATGGAACTTTGCAACAATAGTTTCCAAACTTTTTCATTACTCCTATGTTCCAACTTTCACTTTTAAATAATAAAGACACTGAAAGGAATTCCCCCTTTCAGGCCCAGGACAGCAGATAGAAACAGTGTCACCCTGACCTTTCACATCTGCTTCTGTACCCAGCAGCACTGTGTACCACAAAGACTGAACGGTACCTGCCCTCCCCCCCCCCCACTCTCTCATTAAAACAATCAACCAATCAATCTGCATATCTCTTCCTTTCAATCACAGACTTAGACCGAATCCTATGACATGACTCCAGGCTGCTGTTACCTAGCCAGCTGCTGGGGTTACAGACTGAAATCTCTAGGCAACCCTTGATGATATCACCCACCTGTCAACCTACAGTACTCCTCCAACTTTATGGAATCTATTCTGAGAAAGGAATACTGAGAATTCCAATTATGCTAAATACTTGGTAACTGCAGACTCTTAAAGTCCCTGAAGCTTCTCTACCTGACCTGTTCTTGTGCTTCTTTCTAAATACATAAGAGACCTTTAGCCAGACCTTTTCAATATGAATACCATAGGCATAGAACAAACACAACAGTGTTCAATATGCACCAAATTGGGAAGATTAACCTTATAATTTTCAGGGTAGAAGGCCTATGTATTTATTTACACATTCTTGAGCATGAGTAGAGAGAATCAAAGGTTTTCTAATTCCCTAGCTTTAAAATTTTATCCTCAACACTAAATCAGAAGATCTTCCAGAACGAATTCCTACAAGATAATGATGACCTGAAACTGTTCAATTTTAAATCATGCCAACATTATTTGAAAAAAAAAAAGTATAAAACATATTCATAGGGCAGGAGTAGATAACATAATAAAGATTGTGATGCCTGAGGCTCCAAATTCCCAGGTTCAGTTCCCTGTACCACCATAAGCCAGATTTGAGCAGTGTGCTGGTAAAACACACACACACACACACACACACACACACACACACACACACACACACGGGAGTCAGGCAGTGGCTCAGTGGGTTAAGTGCATGTGGCTCAAAACTCAAGGACCGGCATAAGGATCTCAGTTCGAGCCCCCGGCTCCCCACCTGCAGGGGAGTCACTTCACAGGTGGTGAAGCAGGTCTGCAGGTATCTGTCTTTCTCTCCCCCTCTGTCTTCCCCTCATCTCTCTGTCTTCCCCTCGTCTCTCTGTCCTATCCAACAACAAGGACATCAATAACAGCAACAATAATAAATTACAATAAAAAACAAGAAGGGCAACAAAAGGGAATAAATAAATAAATAAATAAATAAATAAATAAATAAATAAAAACAGGGTGGTGCAAAGCAGGCTGTGCCTCACCTGATTAAGTGCACACATTACAGTGAGCAAGGACCCAGGTTCAAGCCCCCAGTCCCCACCGACAGGGGGCAAAGCACCACAAGTGGTGAAGAAGGGCTGCAGGTAGGTGTGTCTCTGTCTCTTCCTTTCTCTCTATTCTCCCCTTCTCAATTTCTCTATGTCTTTATCTAATAATAAATAAAAAGAAAAAAAAAGACACACACACACACACACATATATACCTACATGGACACAAACCACTTTCTAGAAATCACCTGTTCAAGGTACCAGGTAGCTCAGGGAAACTGCCATCATGCCAGGACCAAATCAGGTACCCTGGCATCTCATACTTTCTGGTCGTGTTTGCTTGATTGATTTCTCTTGCTGATGTTTTTCCCTCTCTCTGGCACTCTATCTGTGTCTGTGTTGAGAAATTGTGAGGATGTGGTAGATCCTGGCAGGGCTTGACCTGAGGAGTGTGTCTATCCTGTCAGTCTCTCTCTCTCTACTGAGAGGTTGAGCAAGGAGGGACAGGAGTAAACCCAAAGGCTTGCCCCATCTTATCAGACTCCCTGCCTCACAAAGCACTCCACATTCCAGATACTATGGCCATTAGTTAAAAAGAAAGGGGTAGATGTCGGGAAATTGTGAGGCTATGGTTGTGCTTGGCAGGGCTTGACCTGAGGGGACATCCATCCTCTCGGCTTATCAGACTCATTATCTACATAATCATTGTTTTGCCTGAAAGATCCCCACCCATTCCATTCCTTTGATCTATATTCTTTCTACACTCAAGACCCTCCCCACCTCCAGAGTATTATTAATTCCACCAGTTAACACCCTCGACACAGTTGCTAAGGAAGTTCCTACCTTTCCAGTTCCTTTTGCCTTTCTCTGCCCCTTTCCTAGCCATTTCTATTTCAGACTTGCCACTTCCAGGTCTGACCTTTAAAATCCTGGGCTCCCTGATCAATAAAAAATTAAATTGCCTCGCCACCACAAGTCTGTTCCTGAGTCATCACCCTCGTGTCACTAAGTGGGTAGCAGCCCAGGCTTGCTCCGGTTGCGTTCTCTCCAACCCAGAGAGTATTTGCCTGGAAAGAGGCACCCCCACGCTAGCCTGGCATACCTGAATGCAAAGTAAGTTGATCTGAAAGTAACACATGCAGCAAACTTTGACTCTGCAAAAACAATGATTACCTATTTACTTAACCTTCAGATGGTTTTAGAGTATCTCGTTATAAGTTGATGAAGATCCCTAGATTTGTTCAATCAGACAGAAACTAGCCCTTCTGTTTCATGAATATCCTTTATCTACAGTTCAACCTTTTTACAACAGTAAAAGAATTTTTTTTAAAACAGGACTCAGAATTCTAATTATGTGACCAAATGTGCTAACTAGACTTGACAAAAACCTGGTGGAAACCCAATCACTCTTTTTCCAGAATATTATATAAACTCCACTGTTGATGAAATGAAAAGTCCACAGGCTGCCAGTGTGTTGGGCTAGCTTCCGGGTGGGAGAGAGACAACCAGGGACTCGTGGCTGAGATGGGAATGCAGCTCAATCTTTATTGACGAGCAGGGATGCAGTTCAAGAATCTAATCTAATCTCTCTTCATTAGAAAGCCCTGTCTTTTTATATCTCCTGAGGCGGAAGTGTCAGGAAGAGGAAGTACGTAGGATAGGAGGTGGGGTGAAGGAAAAAGCCCTCGAACCAGAACCAGTGGGGATTAAACCAATGAAAACAATGATTATGTAAATAGACCACAGTGTCAAGCAACGCAACAGAAGGAGGCTTAGGAGCAGAATTTGAAGCAGACCAACACTGGTGGACCCCGACTTCTGCTCCAGGATCCCAAGCGGCAGCTCTGATGGCAGCCAACCTGCTGTCATCTTTATCGTCAGCACCTTGATGGACCGTCTATAACCAAATTAGCTTGTGCCTCGCCCAGTTTGAAATGATAAAAGCTGTGTGCTGTGGGACCAGGGTGTGCAGCCCTCGTGGGATCCGACCTGTAACACCTTAACGCAAAATAAATGTAACTCCTGCCCTCCATGTGACCTCAGGTCTCGCTCTTTGCATATTTTTTAGTTATATTGCAGATTTTTTTTTATTACATTGAGACTCCAACACTTCTATTCCCCTTGCTTTTAATTTTAACCAGAGTCAACATTCCCGTCTTCTTTTACATTTGTTGTGAAATCTTTTGTCACTTTTCTCTCCCTTTTCTTCTTGCAGTTGTCAGAGCCTCTATTTTCCCTTCAGTCTTTCACTCAGCCCTAATGAAAATTTACCTTACCATCAAAACAAAATGAAGCTAGTGTAAGAAATGAGGGGAGCAAAGCCGTGAGTGTGAGGGGAGCGGGGAGCTCTACTGAGGAGGAGGATCAGTGTCCAAGGCAGGGACCCTCAGCTCACTGGATGATGGAGCAGCAGCAGGGCTGATGTCAAGTTCAGAGCAGCAGTGATGTTGGGGAGTAGAGCAGGTGGAGCTGTGGGCATGCTGCCCCTAGGACTGCACTGGGCTTGGGGAAGGTCCCAGCTGTCCACACACATCAAGACTGAGGCCAAAATAGCAGCACCTTTGATGAGAAAAGATAAGACTGGAGCTTGAATAGAAAAGCTACTGCCTTCTTCCTGATGCAGAAGGATCCCCCAGCAAGTTGTTTCCATTCTAGTTGAAATACTGTCCACACACCCTGCAAGCCTAGTAGTTGAGTCTCTCCCATCTATCACAGGGGATTTCCTTTCATGTTCCAGGCTGCCCTGTCTCTTCTGTGCTCTCCTTTCCCTGCTACCTGCTACCGAAAGCTATACTATTTAAAAATTCCTCTGGTCCATTAACTATCGAGTACCAATGATTGATAACAAGCTCCAGGGAAGATAAACTGAAGAATACAGTTACAAAATACATCTGACTTTTTTCATTCATTAATTTTCATTACAGTTGAGTTTGAATTTTAGAACACATGAGAACACTCGATTGATGGTCTTTTTGGTCACTACTAGGCCATTCCATCATCCAGGGCCCTAGTCAGGGAATTCTGGGACTTCCACATAGACATGATGGGCCTAGACCTCTAACAGATCCCTCTCTCCACCATCACTGGTCATCTCCATCAGGAACAATATCATAAACCCTCTTGTGGGCCTCTACAGGACCTTGCCCTCAATGTGGAACAACAGTGGTAGAAATTCCCCCACTCACCAGTGACGTGGAAAGTCTCTAGGCTCCTGGTGGACACCCACTTCTACATCCCAGCATCCTGAGTGCCGGGCTCTGAATGGCAGGCTCTCATCTAAGCCAGCCTGCTCTCACTGTTACTGTCAGCACCTTGCTGGACTCTGTTTATGACCAATCAGCTTGTGCTGCGCCCAGTTTGAAACTAATAAAATGTGGGTACAAGCATGTGTAGGTCTCACAGGATTTGGCCTATAGTTGTTAACATAAAATAAACATAACTCCCTCCAGGTGGCCTCAGGTCTTGTTCTGTGGTTACTTATGAGCTGTAATACGGGATATTTTACTACACCAAAGGGAGGCTGGGTCAACATGCTCTGCTACTCAAGGAAGACTGGTCCTGAAATGAGTGAAGCCTAGAATGTTCCCAGCTATGACCTTGGACTGTGAGCCCAGACCTATAGGGATGCAGAGATTACACAGGCTGAATAGACATGGGCTCTAGATCAGACTGATGGGATTTATAGTTAGTGGTGTTTATATACTTTTCCCATATCTGGGAGCTCCTTCTGCCCTAATCCAGCTTCTATTCCATTTCTAGTCCTATTCCCAACCCTGACACCATCTCTCCAGACAATACTTGTAGCCCATCTGCATGTTAGCTGTTGGCTCAGGCAAAAATTAGTAAAGTCATGGGCCCCTTCCTAACTTCTTCCAACATGAAGATCCCGAATCTTGCCCTCTATACTCTTACCTTTAGGTTCCTGATTCTTAAACAATATGTTCTGCTTTTTATCTTAATGCTTTTCAGCCACCAAGTTGCAGGTGCTACCATGACACTATCCTGACCTCCCTGGGCAGAGAACCTCACCCATTGTGTCCTGGAACCTCCCCTCCGCAGAGCCCTGCCCCACTAGGGAAGGACAGAAACTGGCTGGGGGTGTGGATCCACCTGCCAACACCCATGTCCAGTGGAGAAGCAGTTACAGAAGCCAGAACTCCCACCTTCTGCTCCCCATAAAGAATTTTGTTCCATACTCCAGAGGGATAAAGAACAGGGAAGCTTCCAATGGAGGGGAGGGAATATGGCACTATGATGGTGGGACTTGTTTGGAATTGTACCCTTCTTGTCCCCACAGTCTTGTTGATCATTAGTAAATCACTAATTTAAAAAGAAAGAAAGAAAGAATGAAAGAAAGAAAAGAAACCCCACAAAGAACTTCAGAGTACAAATAAAAACACAGTGCTTAAGTTTTTATCCTTCCTAAATCATGAAAATAGAGCTACATACGAACTTTGACAGGAAGCCTAAGCAAGAGGGTAGCAGCACAGAAGAACATTTGCCAGCGTGAGATCTGCAGTTCGATTCTCTGCATCACTTATGTCAGAGGGATGCTGTATCTAATAAAAAAAACAAAAACTTTAAGAATAAAATGTAATGTGAATATGGGATGATCTCACTCATAGACAGAAGTTGAAAAACAAGGTCAGAAGTGAAAACACACAGCAGAACTTGGACTGGAGTTGGTGTATTGCACCAAAGTAAGACTCCGGGATGGGTTGGGGAGAGTTCAGGTCCTGGAACAGGATGGCAGAGGACCTAGTAGGGGTTGAATTGTTATGTGGAAAACTGAGAGATGTTATGTATGTACAAACTATTGTATTTACTGTTTAGTGTAAACCATTAATCCCCCAATAAAGAAATATAAAAATTAGGGGGCTGGGCAGTAGCACAGTGGATTAAGGACATAGTGCAAAGTGTAAAGGCCAGCATAAAGATCCCAGTTCGAGCCCCCAGCTCCCCACTTGCAAAGGGGCGGCTTCACAAGCGGTGAAGCAGGTCTGCAGGTGTCTGTCTTTCTCTCCCTCTCTTTGTCTTCCCCTATTCTCTATATTTCTCTCTGTCCTATCCAATAACAACAACAGCTCTGACAACAATAACAACTACAACAAGTGCAACAACAAGAGCAACAAAATGGGGAAAAAAAATGGCCTCCAGGAGCACTGGATTTGTAATGCAGGGACCAAGCCCCAGAGATAACCCTGGAGACAAAATAATAATAATAATAATAGATTGTAATAATTAAAACATCATAAGTAATAGAAATATTTAAATATTATATATATATATATATATATATATATATATATATATATATATATATATGAATCCAAAGGTAGTCTTTTAATCAACATACACTACTACAAATGATAACTTTATACTATTTTAGATAGTGTGAGGTATATGACATGTGAAGTTAATGCAAGTACCCATGGGTTATATGGACACAGTACTGGAAATATTCTACCAAATTTCATCAACAAATATTCTACCTTTTGGATACTATATTCTAGTGTTAGGCATATGTAAACTAGGACATTGACAGTAAATTATATTTTAAAAAGTACTTATAAAAGGGTATAACTAGATAAGAAAGCCTGCAAGTAAGGAAGATTTAAAATATGTGGTAGATGTTTTTTCAATATCATTCCCATAGATCTAGTAAGAATTGTGTTGTTGAAGCACTGTCTCAAGTCAAATAGAAAGGGAATAAATCATGTAGATTCTTGGGTAAAGAGTTCCAGGAGAAAATAAGAACTATAAAGAATACAGTTAGTGGTAAATTTGATGTATTTAAGATGGAAAATAAAAGATGCCCTGTGTAGTTGAAGTAAAAATAGAACGGAAGAAAGAAAAGGGGGGGAGGAAAGAATATAATATAATGTAACTTAATGGAAAAAAATGTGTGCTTTCTCTCTTATTTACCTGAAACTCAAAAATGGTGTATTCAGCAATGTCTTTAATTATGAAAGATGATTGATTATGTCTTAGTAAAAGTCCTGTCAGTTTGCATGGATTGTGATCTTGAGATTTCAAAAGCATTTTATTTATTTACTAATGAGAGAGAGAGAGAGAAGCAGAGCATCCGTTTGGTGCATCAGCTCAGAACCCCATGGCTGAGCCCCCAGAGCTTGCTCTACTCTCCTGCTCCTGGCTGACGGCAGGTCCTGACTTAAATGTTTCTTAAATTGCCAGCAGGGTTATCTCTGGGGCTCAGTGTTGGTACTTTGAATCCACCACTCCCAAAGGCTGCTCCCCCAGCCTCTCCCCCCTTTTTTTATACTTGATAGGAAAGGGAAAAATTGAGGGGAGGGGGAATAGAGAGGGAGAAAGTAAGTAGACACCTGCAGCCCTGCTTCACTGCCCATGAAGCGTTGTCTTCCCTGCAGGTGGGGAACTGGGACTCGAACCTGGGTCATTATGCATGGTCATAAGTGTGCTTCAGCCAGTGCACTGCTGACGAACTCCTCTCTGTATGCTTTCTTCTTAAAGATATTCTCAAGAGTCAAGGAGAATGCTTATATGTTGAATGACAAGAAAATACATTGACTGATAAGGGATTGAGTACCATTATCTCCTTTATTGGATTTCTCAGGGAAGAAAAAAAAAAAAAGGTTACATTCAAGTAAGTCCTATTGTGGGAAGCATGCTAAGTTTAGATCTATTCGTTGAGATGCGAATGTCTACACGGATGATAGGTAGTTCAATAATTACTAAATTCAGCTGGGTGCATGTGCCAACATCTAATTAAGAAGGTCATCACCTCAACAAGAATTATGCTGCCATCTCCACTGTGTTATTAACAGCCTCTCCAAGAGCTACTCTTCATCCAGCAGGTTCTGCTCTGAATCCACTCTCTGAATGCAGCCCCTAATCCAAGATTAATGTATTCAAACTTTACATTTGTGTAAGACCTATTCACTTCAAGCAGGCTTTAGAAGGACTATTGGCGTTCAGAAACCAAAGCACAAAAAACTGGATTTTAATAGGAGAACTTGTATGTTTTATTAAAATATGTGACAAATCATTTTCATCATTTGCATTTTGGCTGATCACCATACTGTAAGAAATGATTTTCTCTTGGAAGCCAATGTACCACAAAGTATTACTGGATATCCATTATTCTAGCAGAAGATACTAGGTAACAAAACCTGTAAGGAACTGAGGGGCAGCTAAGAGGGGAAGGGTGTGTGTCTTGCCCAGATACTGCTCAGGCCGAGACCCAGGAGTGGTGTGGCACTGGGGGGTGGGGTGGGGTGTCTCTAGTTCTTGCTGTCTCCCACCAACGCCTTGACCCCCATCCTGGGGAAGTCAGCCGGGAAACTACGTGAAATCAAATGTGCATGAGAAACCAAGCTCAGAAAAGAAGATTTTTAAGGGAGTCGGGCGGTAGCGCAGCGGGTTAAGCGCACGTGGCACAAAGCGCAAGGACCGGCATAAGAAACCGGTTGGAGCCCCCGGCTCCCCACCTGCAGGGGAGTCGCTTCACAGGCGGTGAAGCAGGTCTGCAGGTGTCTGTCTTTCTCTCCCCCTCTCTGTCTTCCCCTTCTCTCTCCATTACTCTCTGTCCTATCTAACAACGATGACATCAGTAACAATAATAACTACAACAATAAAAACAACAAGGGCAACAAAAAGGAATAAATAAATATTAAAAAAAAAAAGAAAGAAAAAGACCTTCAGTGAAGCACAATGGGAGAGAACACTGATTTTATTTGGTCCACTCTCACTCGAGTAGGAAGAGAAGAAATGTTATCAGGGTGGAAAGTGGCCATTACACCAGGCAAAATTGCTAACTTTGGGAAGTGTGCTGCTTTGCCCTGTGTGTGAGCCCAGCCCCCACTGCACTGAAGGAAGAAGCTGTGTTGTTGTGGTCTCTCTTGCTCTGTCTCTATTTTAAAAAGATAAATAAGGATGAAGGTGTCAGCATCATTTCATCATAGACCAACCAGAAAACAGGTCTCTACATACTGGTGAGGTGGGTGAAGTAAAAAAAAAAATAATGATCATCCTGACATGAAATTTGTCAAGCATTATTTTATAGGCAGTAGATTCACAGGAATAAAGGTTACATAATATACCACTCATTAGGGAATTCCTCTAGAAATTCCAACAGTTGTCTGATCTATCAGACTGCTACTATGATCTTTCTTCTATGATATGGAAGCCAAAATAACTGCTAAATCCAGGTTCCAGAATTTACAGAATAACTTAAAAATGTTTCAATTTGAGTCAGGCGGTAACACAGCGGGTTAAGCGCAGGTGGCGCAAAGCGTAAGGACCGGCATAAGGATCCAGGTTTGAGTCCCCGGCTCCCCACCTGCAGGGGAGTCGCTTCACAAGCAATGAAGCAGGTCTGCAGGTGTCTATCTTTCTCTCCCCCTCTCTGTCTTCCCCTCCTCTCTCCATTTCTCTCTGTCCTATCCAACAACAACGACATCAATCATAACTACAACAATAAAACAACAAGGGCAACAGAAAGGAATAAATAATAAATGTTTTAAAAAATGTTTCAATTTTAGGTAAGAGCCAAAGACATAGTTTAGGAAGAAAAAAAGACATAAGGTAGGCAACAACAAGTGAATGAATAAATAAAAGAAGAAAGAAAAGACAGCAGATACCCTAGGATTTATGAGTCTTGTGAAAAGAAGGGGGTGACATGCTTACACAAGTTTCTTTAATCAACACATGACAACACACGTAAATAGTTTCATCACTGCTGTTATTTTTTTCACAGTTCTTTTCTTTTATTTTATTTATAAAAAGGAAACATTGACAAAACCATAGGATGAAAGGGGTACAGCTTAGCACAATTCCCACCACCAGAACTCTGCATCCTGTCCCCTCCCCTGATAGCTTTCCCATTCTCTATCCCTCTGGGAGTATGGACCCAGGGTCATTGTGGGATGCAGAAGGTGGAAGGTCTGGCTTCTGTAACTGCTTCCCCGCTGAACATGGGCATTGACAGGTGCATCCATACTCCCAGCCTGTCTCTCTCTTCCCCTAGTGGGGCAGGGCTCTGGGGAAGCGGAGCTCCAGGACACATTGGTGGGGTCATCTGCCCAGGAAAGTCTGGTTGGCATCCTGCTGGCATCTGGAACCTGGTGGCTGAAAATAGAGTTAACATACAAAGCCAAACAAATTGTTGGCCAATTATGGACCTAAGGGCTGGAATAGTGCAGGTGAAGAGTTGGGGGGTCCTCTATTTTGTAGAGAGCTAGCAGGCCTATTTTAGTTAAATTCCAAAGGGCCTGTGGCTAGACTCGTTTTTTTGTTTTTGTTTTTGGTTTTTCCTTTTCTTTTTGCCCCTGAGCCTGACATCTGATATGCAGGTGGATCCAAGTTATTGTCTGGGGAGATGAGGTCATGGCTGGAAAAGGACCAGAAAGCTGCATCAGGGAAGAGAGCAGCTCCCTAATATGGGGAAGGGGTGTAAATATTGTTGACTGTAAACCCCATTGATTTGATGTGATCTGGGGCCCATATTCAGCTTAGGAGCCTGTGTGACCTCTGCATCCCTGCAGATCTGAGCTCACATTCTGTGGTCATGAGTAGGAACGTTCCAAGCTGCCCCAATTTCAGGACCCATCTTCCTCAGGTGTAGCATAGAGTATATTGTCCAGCCTCCTTTCAGAGGATGGAACATTCTCTACCATTGTTGATGCAGGTTGAGGGCAAGGTCCTATGGGGGCCCCCAAAGGGGTCTATTTTGTTGTTCCTGATAGAGATGACTGGTGACTTCACAATTGTTAATAGACACGGGAAGCTGTAATTACCAGAGAATGAATGGAGGAGGTCTTTAGATAGCAGGACCCTGAGAACACATTTTCACTTAACAGGAGGTGATTCGCTGGTAGAATGTGTTTGCAAAGCTTCAAATCCCTTAGAACAAATTCTGTCCCTCACATTTGGAGTTTTGTTTTCATCACTAACTGAAAAATACAGTGGAGTCATTAAACCCTCTTTCAGGTTTTGTATTTATTCCAGGGAAGAGACCAGGTGTGTTTCCATGAAACCACCAGCATACAAGGAGACTAGAAAGCCCTCATCCAGGAGCAAGGAAGGGTGCTAGCAGCTGCTACAACGGGACGGGGGTCTCTTAACGCAAAAAGGGGGGAGGGGCTTTGGATTTAAATTACGTCAATGAAATGCTCTTTAGTGTTGTGTCTCAAACACTAAGGTCGACAGAAAGACATGCATACCTGCAAAAGACTTTTTCCAATCAACACACACACCTATCATAAAGATTAAAGACAAAGATACTCAAAACCTTCTGAAAGAAAATGGAGGGATGACTATTTTAGTATGCAAGAAAAAAAAGCAAATTGATAGTTGTGGTTTATTTTTTTCTTTTTTCTTCCTTCCTTCCTTTCTTTCTTTTTTCTTTCTTTCTTTCTTTGTTTTTTTTTGCTTCCAGGGTTATCACTGGACTTGGAGCCAGCACTATGAATTCACTGCTCCTGGTGGCCATTTTTTCAGTTTTATTAGATGGCGACAGAGAGAAATTGAAACTGGAAGGCGGGATTGAGAGGGAAAGAGAAAGATAGACACCTGTAGACTTGCTTTGCCATTTTTGAAGTGTCGCCCATGCAGGTGGGGAGCTGAAGGCTCGAACCCGGATCCTTGTGTGGGTCCTTGTTAGTACTATGTGCACTTAGCTGAGTGTGGCATTGCCTGGCCCAGTATTTGTTCTCATCTTGCTAACAAGGGGAAGGATAACAGACATAGGTGAGCGCCAAGGTATGACACAGTAAAGCCTTGGTAAGTCCTAGGAATACCATCTTATTCTTGAAGTTGGAGGCAACAGAGTGGTTTGGTAAGGATGCTGTGACTGAAGTAGTTACTGCCTGTCCCAGGGTTCTCCAGGGAAACTGAGCCTTCAGGACATCTGTGGATGTCTGTTAGAGGAGGCTGACACCAGTGCCCATCCAGTGCAGTTACAGACATGGGAGGCCGACTGTTAGAATTGGCAGACCGTGGTACAACTTGGCCAAATCCAAAATTTTCAGAACTAAGGTCTGGTGTCAGAGGACAAAAAAAGACATCCTTCTCAGCTCAAGAAAGGAAATCAAGCTTTTCACCATACTGGTGAGGTGAAAATTTCCTAGCTCCCAGAAGCACCCTCACACACTCAGACCCACCAACAATATCATACCATCGATCTGGGCATCTCTTAGTAGAGGCAACTTATCAAACTGACCATGATTATCACCAGTAACCCCAAGAATTTTCACAAAGCAAAGGTGTCCTAGCTCACTAGAATATTCTGAAGAACTAACTTTGAGTTGTTTCTCTTACATACATGAACGGGACAGGTAAACAGAATTTCAGCTACAATTTCAGAGAGTGATTCTTTGAGATAATAATAA
Organism: Erinaceus europaeus; assembly: GCF_950295315.1. Classification (NCBI taxonomy): domain Eukaryota; kingdom Metazoa; phylum Chordata; class Mammalia; order Eulipotyphla; family Erinaceidae; genus Erinaceus; species Erinaceus europaeus. The sequence goes on along the minus strand of NC_080170.1, from coordinate 2,171,768 downwards.
AAAAGAATAACCAAATAACTTTAAACCAATATCAAAAGTTTTACAAAAATGAAAGAGAAAAAAAGAATCTCTATAAATCACAGTTTCATTGAGCAGGGGTTAATTTTCTATTAAAATTATATCTAGGTTACTTATTTAAAAATTACTGCTAAGGCATTTATTTTCAGAATTAATCATAAAGATAAAGCTTGAGGAAATGAAAGCTGTTACAGTGGAAGCAAAAAAAAAAGGAGACTTAATGCTGAAAGCTTAAATTTCAAATCCTCTTTTCAAGTTTCAAGAAAATTGGATACTTGCTAATTTCTTAATGTATCAAAGAAGTTTTCTCCTGCCATCTCTAATTCTCCCATTACTAAAAATCATGTAATTACTAATATTAGAGGACCGGAGAAATAGTTGATCCATTAGTACCTGCCTGTTCAGTTCTATACTTTTCTCCCAGGAATAATCCTGGAGAGAGAGCCCACCCACACCCACCCTCACGTCAGATGGTTCTAAGCCCTGGCCCAGCAGCTCTGAAACTCCCAGCACCAGCATCCCTATACCCCTGGATTTCAGTGGGCTTGGAGATTCTTTGCATCTATAGGTTTCTCCCATCTGGAAGGAGAACATTCCCCTGAGGTAGTACTGGGTTTATTTTGAGTCTTGGGACGCTCCTATAGGGAAAGGTTTTGTAAGCATCTCCAAACCCAGCAGCGTAACGTACCAAACCACAGTAGACGGACATGAGATGGAGGGAGCAGCCTGCAAAGGGCTTGTGCAGAAGCGACTGACTTTGCAAATCAGGCCATAAACTGAAGGGCAGCTTTCTTTCTCCTCTTGTTACTACTCACTGGAACATTTGCTCACAGACCTCACAGTTGCTGTGCAAGGACCTGCCTGGTGTGACTGAGGGCAGTGTCTCTACTGCTTATAGACTCATTATTCTGGAGACCCAGGGGAGATCATGTTGATGGCTAATATTATACACCAGATTTGTGGATTAGGACACTTCACATGATATTGGTCACTCTCCAGCTGAATCATAAAAGATGGTAAGACATCTATTTCTGGGAGTAGGGCGGCAGAGCAGCGGGTTAAGCACATGTGGCACACAGACCGGCGTAAGGGGAGTTGCTTCAGAGGCAGTGAAGCACATTTGCAGGTGTCTTTCTCTCCCCCTCTCTGTCTTCCCCTCCTCTCTCCATTTCTCTCTGTCCTATCTAACGACGATGACGTCAGTAACAACAACAATAATAACTTTAACAACAATAAAAAAAACACAAGGGCAATGAAAGGGAAAATAAATAAATAAATAAATAAATAAAAATCTTTGAAAAAAAAAAAAAGACAACTACTTCTGCTGTGACCTTCCTACTTACCTATCCGTACAGAACAAGTCAGCATAGTCAAGTTATTTTCTTAAGCTCCAGAGTATTGGAGTAGTTGTTATGCAGTAATAGTAGTCAAGTTTAAGCCTTATTGGCATAAACAAGAGACTCATAGAATCCCGGAGAGAAACACACACAGTCTTTGTAAATAATTTACCCAAGACAACATTGTATACTTAAAGAACTAGTGACATGCTGAAGAGGATTCCATTAAGCCTGAAAAAAAAACCCTTTAATTTGGAAATTCAATATAATATTTACCAGTAAGGTTAATATAGAGCTCTATTAAGCCAAGAACTCTTTTTGAAACTATGTGTTTAAGGACTTTAAAACTGGATTCTTCTTTTCTACTTGAACTGAACTGCTATCTCTGCCCCATATTTGCTGACACATATTTTTTTTCTAAGAATTTTCTCTTTAAAATATGCTTGGAGAAAATGGATGTTTTAATTAGCCAAGCTGGGTAGTGGCACATATGCTCAGGTACACGCATTACCTTGAGAAAGGACCTGGATTTAGGCCCTCGGTCACCAGCTGCAGGGCAGAAGCTTCACGCAAAGCAGGGCTGCAGTTACCTCTCTTTCTCTCCCTGTTTCTCACATCCCTCCCAGTTCTCTCTATTCAATCAAGTAAAAAAAAAAAAAAAAAAAAAAAGGGGGAAAATGGCTGTTTGGAGCAGTGAATTTGCAATGCAAGCATGGAACCTTAGTGATAACCATAGTGGTAAAAAAAATAACAATAACAGTAAAACAAGCAATCAAGTCTATAAGCAAATGGTAACCATGGAAGATGATTCTGCTCTCACCACAACCGTTCTGGGTAGAGAGAACAGGTTTCTGACAATGTGTCTCACTGGGTGAATTACTTAGATCATGTTCTCTATCCAAAGGTATTTGGATCATATGAACAATGTCACGCATTTTCTGGTGTCATTTCATTTGTGAAAGTGATATATTTTCCCAAAAGTTGACTGCTGAAAAAGAAGTAGGTTTTAGGTTAGGCTCCCAGTCAGGAAGAATGAAAAGTTATCTGTTCAACTGAGTGGAGTAGTTTGCTGTCTTAGGTGACATTTTTAGTATCCCAAAAACCTGTTTTTTTTTCCAAACAGAACAAAAATTAGCAGATTTAAAAGATAATTTGGAGTATTCCCTTGTCAAGGATGAATATATATTAGTTATAGCATTAACAGCCTCAGATTATCTTTGTGTTAAGTAATTCTCTTTGAAAGCATATCTTTAACGAGTATTTACCTCATTTAATTAACTAGGCTATAAATTCTGTGTAATATGCTAAAAGCATGTTCTCTAGAGGAGCACTGGTCATCAGACATGCAACATGAATCACAAATGAGACAGTAATAGAATTTTTTCTGACAAGCACATTTCAACAGTATATTATGGTGAAAGTAACTTTAAAATCTACAGTCTAACCTAATAGATCCCAAATGATATTATTCCATCTTGCAATCAATACAAAATGACATTTAAAAAAAATTTTGTTATGCTCCCGAAGTCAGTGTTTATTTCACATTATAACATATCTCCACATGGGCAATGTCTTAAAGTTTTATTACCTTTACTTTCCAGTGTCTAATCATCACATGTGACGGGGCAGTGTGCCTTAATATGTGACCTGTGGGAGGGCAAACCTCAGGTGTTCTGCGTTTTACCAGAATCATGGTTTCCCTTTATGGCAAGACTCAGATGGTTTCAAATGTCACCAGTTATATTGAAGGATATTTGGATTGAGTTCTTTCATGCCACCTGAAAGACATACTTTCTTGAAATAAGCATTTACCTCTGTCTGGTATATTTAATTAATTATATTTACTAACACTTCTAACAAATAATTAAACTCGATAGACAGATGCAAAGTTTGCCAAAACTGGAGAAAGACTAAGTGTACTAAGTGTACTTGCTTTGGGCTGAATTATCACCTCAGCAAAAAGATCTCTGACCATCTCCTCTTGTGTCTTCACCCTCCATCCTGCAGATGGCTGTACCCTGTACCATGTGATCTTGATGAAAGAGTTTTTCTTGGATGGCTCACTAAGAATGGGTTATTCATTTAAATCAGCTATCTGTATATTTTAGCTATGCTATTAAAACTTACATAGTACATTGGAAATGTTCAGTAAAGACTTGATTATCATCGAATCAATATCTTGCTTGTATTTAAAAGCTAGGTTTTAGGGAGTCGGGCGGTAGCACAGCGGGTTAAGTGCATGTGGCGCAAAGCGTAAGGACCGGCATAAAGATCCCGGTTCAAGACCCCGGCTCACCATCCTGCAGGGGAGTCACTTCACAGGCGGTGAAGCAGGTCTGCAGATGTCTATCTTTCTCTCTCCCTCTCTGTCTTCCCCTCCTCTCTCCATGTCTCTCTGCCCTATCCAACAATGACGACATCAAAAACAATAATATCTACAACAATCAAACAACAAGGGCAACAAAAGGGAATAAATAAAAAAATAAAAAATAAATAAATAAAAGCTAGGTTTTAGTCTGTAATCAGATTTACAGAAAGATGGAGTTTCCAGGTCTGTAAGGCTGAATGGGTAAGACCTTATATTCTAATGTTGGTCAATCTGACTCACTTTGATGACCTGGAAGGGGTGGTCATTCCCCCAGTGTCCCATAGACTTAAGATTTGATGAGGCATCTTGTCTAAGTTAATCTCAAATCACATTTCTGTGCTTGCTGTAAATAAGAGAGGGTTCTGCTCAAGCACCCTCTCTTCTGCATTCAGTTTCTCATTTGAATTAATAAAGCACAACAGCTTCTCACTCTGAGATGCCTCTCACCAGGACATTTTTCACAACTCTGCTCCCTCTCCTTTCTCTTCTTTTGCTTGTCTGGCAACACAGTCATAATCCTATCTTTTACAACATCACAGGCTGATAACAGCATGAAGACACTCAGTGGAGTCTTGCTCTCATTAAGCTTTTAATTTCTTTATTGACTTTAATTAAATTTGAGAGTCTTTTTTTCAATAACAAGAAAGAAGCATGTTTGTATTAAAAGCATTGGATTGGGCTGTGGAGGATAATTACAGAGGTATCACAAATATAAGTTATTCCTCCCCCACACACCCCCCATGTCCAGTTTGAAAGAGGAAGGTCATTCTACCTTAGACCATCATAAACACTGTACTGTTTCCCTCACTGACTTGGAAGCCACAGACACCTGTTTTTGTTTGGCTGATTTGTTCAAGGGTTTAGGCTGGATGTGAGTCAGATCACTTGGCTTCAGGTTCTGCAGTGTCAGTCAGCAAAGCTTATTGATGAGAATACGTAAACTGGCCCCCTCTCTGCAGCAGACCTCTCTGTTGCCGCCCGTCTCTGCTACTGCCCCTCCCACACTGGTCTCACTAGAACCCCTGAGTGGCTGAGTCAAATATGAGTATCACAGCTCCTTCAACTATGTCAGACGGTCTTGCCTCTTAATTCCCATGTTCTGCAGGTCGGACTTTCTGCTCTTTCAGCAGCTACTACCTGTACTGTTTTCTGCAGCAGTACATTATGAAAACTGTCTTCACTGTCTACTTGGTCAGAAAGACGGTGGTGGGGAAGGGCATTTGGTCAGAGCTGCTGGTCAGCACTGGCTCCAGAGCGTCAAAGCTCCAGAGAATTAACTTCTGAGACGGAGAGGGCTACGTCTATAGCTCTTCTAACTAAGCATCTGACCTATTTCCTATCTTTATTATGTTTGGCCTTATTTCTTAAAGTTTTATTACCTTTACTTCTTTATTGGATAGAGACAGCCAGAAACTGACAAGTGGGAGGTAGAGAAGGAGAGAGACAAAGAGACACTCGCAGCCCTGTTAACACCACTCACTCGCCACGCCACGTGTGAAAGCAGGTGGGGACCAGGGGTTTGAACCCAGGTCCTTGTGCATTTTAACATACGTGCTCGGCCAGGTGTGCTACCATCCAGCCCCCTACTTCCTACCTTAAGGTCTTTGCATTTGTTACTCCTGCTACTGGAACACTCGGCCTCTGTTTCTGCACTACTGACTAGCTGAGCACTGCTCTTTCTGCCCCAATGTTTCTTTGACCAGTTAACCAGCAAAGCCACTGTGGCTTTCCCACCAACACTCCAGGCCAGGGGCATGTACTGTTCCTTCACAGAGGGCACTGAGATGAGAGGGCGTCTCATCTCTTGGTCTGCCTGTACAAGGATATGTACCACACAGGACATGACTGCTGTTAACTTGGATTCTGCTCCTTCTAACTTCCCTACCTCCTAGATCAGAGCTTCCCAAATGGTGAGGTCAACAGATGATGTTAAAAGCCAAGATTAATCCAGTGTCTCTAACTTGTTTCTAATGGATGAAAAAATCACAACTGATATGACAATTGCTGAACTTTGAATTTCAGAATTTGGCCAAGCAATATTTACCCTTCTCTATTATGCATAGATGCTTAGTGTGTGTAGATAAAGACCTATTACCAATTTAGAAGAATAGAGTATAAATGAAACGTGAAAAATTGAGCAATTTTTATAGTCAGCAAACAGTCTTTTTTCAATCTCCTAAAACTTCCAGTAGTATTAAGTTCCCTATGCCAGAATATTATCTTAGTACTCATATGCACATTTAATATGTTATATTATAGTGTATTCAGTAGGCTTAATATTATATGACACATGTGGTCAGTCATAAATAGATATACATATGCAAACATTGTGTGTGTATGTGTGTGTGTGTGTGTGTGTGTGTGTGTGCGTGTGTATGTGATTTTATGCTTTGAGTCATCTCGGATACATGTGGGTACAAGGGATAACGTTTGTTCTCTCACAGCTCAAAGCCAAATGAGTAGAAGTTAGCTCCCAGACCAACAGACTTGAGGAGAGAAATGCAGATTATTCATATTCACTACAAACTCAGTGACACTTGTGCTAACTCATTCTCAGCACATCAAGAAAGGAGTCCTCAGTCCTTAAGGGAAATGCTAGGACTCCCATCTTCTGCAAGGTGGCCTCTGAATGTGAACCTGGCAGACACGTCCACATAAACACCTGGTAACATGCACTGGGGGCTAAGAGGAGGGTACTCCATGGATTCTAAATAAATAAGGCAAGATCACAATGATTCACAAGTTTGAGACACAATGTCAACAATTGTCGATCAAAGTTCAGGGCGCCATTAGGCTGGGCTAGCTTTGCGTCGGGAGACAGACGACCAGGGCCACAAGGCTGAGCAGAGAAGCAGCATTTCTTTATTCATGAGCAAACAGTTCCAATAACTAATCTTATCTAATCACAACTCAAATTTGTCCTGCATCCTTCTCCTCCAGCAGCAGCGGAAGGAACCAAGGAAGTTTGTAGGATGGGGGAGGGAAGAAGGGAGAAGCGGGGGGGGGGGGGGGGGGGAGGCAAAGACTAAACCACAATCTCCCGGAGGCAGGGGGAGTGAGACCAGACCAATGTAACAGAATGACCATGTAAATAGACCACAACATCAAGCAATGTAACAGAAGGGCTCCCAGAAGCAGAGCTAGAAGCCTACCAACAAACAATACTAGTCATACTAGGCTGATTGTAAGTATCGGTAGAAACAGTTCATCAATTCTCCTTTTAAGTTACTCTGTTTCCTTCTTTTACTGATTTAGCTCATCCTTGTACTATGAGGGCTCCATGTGGACACTCATTTTTATACCAATTTCTCTTTTCTTAAAATATATGATGATGCTTTCCCCCAGAGACAGTAAAACTCACATTGATACTAAAGCTGTCACACATATTCACAGTAGCTTCATTCACAGCAGACCTAAAACAACCTGGATGTCTTATAATGGGCAAGTAATTAAACCGGCGTTGAGCAGCCACACCATGCAATGTTGTCCAACAAAGCAGCATGGACTGCTGAGACACACAATGCAGATGTACCCCAGAGAATTACACTGAGTTGGAAGACTTGTTCCCTATGTGGTGCAAAGTGCAAGGACCGGCACAAGGATCCCAGTTCAAGTTCCCAGCTCCCCACCTGCAGGGGAGTCACTTCACAAGTGGTGAAGCAGATCTGCAGGCTTCTGTCTTTCTCTCCCCCTCCATCTCCCCCTCCTCTCTCCATTTCACTCGGTCCTATCTAACAGCAACAACAGCTATAACAATAACAATAACAAACACAAAAAGGGCAACAAAAAATAGGAAAAAATAGCCTCAGGAGCAGTGGATTCATAGTGCTGGCACTGAGTCCCAGAGATAAACCATGGAGATAAAAAAAAAAAGTCAGTCCCTTTAGACTACATATTATAGGGTTCTATTTGCATAGCACTCTTGAAAGGATGATCACTTTGAAATAAAAGTGTGACTGGGAGGCACTAAAGATAGAATAGGAAAGGATACAATAGGGCAGGACAGAGGACAGGACAGGACAGGACAGGGCAGGGCAGGGCAGGGCAGGATAGGACAGGGGGTGGGATTGGATAGGATAAGATAGAATCAGATAGGAGATTAGATAGGATAAGAAAGGGTAGGATAGGACCGGATAGAGGATAGGATGCAGATAGGATAGGATAGGATAGGATAGGATAGGATAGGATAGGATAGGATAGGATAGGATAGGATAGGATGCGGATAGGATGCGGATAGGATAGGATAGGATAGGATAGGATAGGATAGGATAGGATAGGATAGGATAGGATAGGATAGGATAGGATAGGATAGGATAGGACAGAGCACAGGACAGGACATGACAGGATAGGACAGGATAGAGGATAGGACAGAATAGGATAGGATAGGACAGAGGACAGGACAGGACATGACAGAGAACAGGACAGGACATGACAGGATAGGACAGGATAGAGGATAGGATAGGATAGGATAGGATAGGATAGGATAGGATAGGATAGGATAGGATAGGATAGGATAGAAGATAGGATCGGATAGGATAGGATAGGATAGGATAGGATAGGATAGGATAGGATAGGATAGGATAGGATAGGATAGGACAGAGCACAGGATAGGACATGACAGGATAGGACAGGATAGAGGATAGGACAGGATAGGATAGGATAGGACAGAGGACAGGACAGGACATGACAGAGAACAGGACAGGACATGACAGGATAGGACCGGATAGAGGATAGAATAGGATAGGATAGGATAGGACAGAGCACAGGATAGGACATGACAGGATAGGACCGGATAGAGGATAGGATAGGATAGGATAGGATAGGATAGGATAGGATAGGATAGGATAGGATAGGATAGGATAGGATAGGACAGAGCACAGGATAGGACATGACAGGATAGGACAGGATAGGACAGGATAGAGGATAGGACAGGATAGGATAGGATAGGACAGAGGACAGGACAGGACATGACAGAGAACAGGACAGGACATGACAGGATAGGACCGGATAGAGGATAGGATAGGATAGGATAGGATAGGATAGGATAGGATAGGATAGGATAGGATAGGATAGGATAGGACAGGACAGAGGATGGGATAGGATAGGCTAGGAAGGCGGGGCCTTGCAATGGAGATGTTCTATATGTTAAATGTATTTGTCAATGCCAATAACAATGTGGTGATTTTGTCATATAATTTCACAAAAGGTTCTTTTGGTATAAACTGGTAATGGACAAAAAAAAGTTTCTCTGCATAAGTTCTTACAGATACAAGCAAGTCTATAGCTATTTCAGATATAGAAACTTGGAGGGTCTGGGTACAGCACAGCTTGCCCGGAGGAAGGACAGGGGCTCGGCTCTGAAGATGGGACACACACTGAGGAAGGGAAGCTTCACAAGTTGTGGAGAAGAGCCAGAGTATCTGCCTTGTCTCTTTTCCTCTTTCTCCCTCTCTAGTTCTCTGTCTGAGATAAGAAAGATTGCCTCAGTTGAAGGGCAGATAAGGAGTTAAAAAAACAAAAGCTTTGGGGGTGAGAGTGTTTTACCGACATCTTACCTTGGTGAATTGAGAACTGTGCTACTGGGCCAGCAATTGTCCTGTAAGCCTTTAACCTCTCAACAGAGGAAATAAAGAAAAAAATAAAATAAAAACTTTCAAAAGTGACAACTGCTAAGGTCAATGACCTCCAAGTAGCACCTACACTTCTGAAAGCCAAGCGACTTATCTGAGGAATAAAATCTGTCATTATTTTCAGCTCTGTCTTGTCAGTTCAGTGCTTCTGACTATACGATTTGCACTGTGAATACTGACTCACAACTGTTGATAAGCACTTAAATAGCTAACATTGGGGCAAACTAGACTTTCTAGATTCCACTCCTTTTGCTACAAATATGTCCAATCAACATGTCTAGATGAGAAGCAGGGAGCCCGATCTGCTCAGGAAAGGTGGCATCTTTTGAAATAGAATTTTACTTTGTATACATTTCCTGTTCATTTCCGTAGCACTTTTACATGTTTAATTCCTACTAGAAAAAGTACAATGTTTAGCATTTTTTAAATATTCTTATTTATTATTGATCTCTATAATAAATAAATAAAAGAGACAGAGTGAATTTGAGAGGGAAGGGGGAGATAGAGATGGAGACAGAGATGCACATGCAGCCCTGCTTCACTACTCCTGAAGCTTCCCCCCTGCAGGTGGGGAACAGGGGCTTGAACCCGGGTCCTTAGGCACTGTAATATGTGCACTTAACCAGATGTGCCACTGCCTGGCTCCTCGATGTTTGATATTTTTAAATGCCCAACAAGAATTCAAGTTCCAGTACCTTTTTTATAATATAATACAACCCAGAGCAAGTGATTTTCCTTGAGACTGTTCTTACTTAGAAAACGGAGCCATTGGGGGTCGGGTGGTGGCGCAGTGGGTTAAGGGCATGTGGTGCAAAGCTCAAGGACCAGCATAAGGATCCCGGTTGGAGCCCCCGGCTCCCCACCTGCAGGGGAGTCGCTTCCCAGGCGGTGAGGCAGGTCTTCAGGTGTCTGTCTTTCTCTCCCCCTCTCTGTCTTCCCCTCCTCTCTCCATTTCTCTCTGTCCTATCCAACAACGAACAACATCAACAATGCCAATAATAATAACCACAATGAGGCTACAACAACAAGGGCAACAAAAGGGGGAAAAAATGGCCTCCAGGAGCGGTGGATTCATGGTGCAGGCATCGAGCCCAGCAATAACCCTGAAGGAAAAAAAAAAAAAGAAAGAAAGAAAAAGAAAAAGAAACGGAGCCATTTTCTACATCTGGGGTTTATTACGGGGTTAAACAGAGATGATATTGTTGAAATAATCAAGTTCAGTAGCTAGTACAGAAAAACCCATCACTTTATTGATCATAAATGAACATGAATAGCAAATAATGACTACAAACCCAAGGTTATCAATAAGCTACCATCCTGGCTTCCCTAGAGGTCCCTCTAGACAGAAAGATGGATAGCAAATGTCTGAAGGCATAAGCAAAAGCCAGGAAGTGATAAAATCAAATGCCATCAAAAGGGCAGCTAAACAGGGACAAGTTCCTACAGAAGCACAATCTACTTTTCCTCACTTCTTTGGAGGTTGGCCATTCAATCAGAAAACAGATAGCGTCATGGTCCAAACATGCTGTGATGTTCTCTACCACACGTTTTTGGATGGAACATCCTTACCTTAAGAAGATCTTCCTATGAGCAGACACTAGCAGATGATATCCCTGGTGAGGAAAAAATAAGAATGGAAATTAGAAATAATGGGTATTATCTGATGATACCTATGTTTCATTTTTAGGTTTTTCTCTAGGTTTCTCTTTTTTCTTGAACTTGACCATACTAACACAGTCATTTTTATTTTTGCTGTTACTATTTGAACAGTCAACATTCTTTCACATTTATCATAGCATTATGGGTCTATAGTAAAAAATAAATAAAGTCTTCTAGTTATGTAAATGAAAATCTTTATTTTATTTACACACATATGCATGCACACACACATGTGGGGACCAACAGTATCAAGTTGCAGTTCATGCTTTAATCAGGAATTTGAAATTACCGAGTGATTTGCACTTATTCCAATCAAGAGACCATTTTTCCCCATATTTTGATTTTCTGAACACTAGGCTCCTGAAATGAAACAGAAAATAACTCTACCGAGTTCCCTAAATGATTTAAATACCTTTAAAAGTCTCTTTTGCTCATAGCAAGTATTTATTTCTCCACTGTTACTTTTTATTCGTAAAATCTGTATTTTAACTTTTATCAACCTTAAGATGCCCTGGAACAACATCATAGAATGGCTTAAATTGAATTATAGCACTCCTAAAGCTCTAATTCTGCTCAAAGCTAAGCAAAAGTCATTTTGTCCAACTTTTGGTTACTTATTAACAAAAGAGGAAGGAACGAAAGAACACTATCTTATCACCCTAGCATATGAAACAGCAGGAATCAAGTGCAAGGACTGATGATTTCAGCCCTATGATGACACCTTTGGACTTCTAAGCCAAACTAGTTTTAACCAGTTAAAATAATGATTTTATATATGCTAGGTTTTAGATGCATACACACATGCATGCACACACACACACACACACACACACACACACACACACACGTGGACACACACAGTATCAAGCTGCAGCTCATGCTTTAATCAGGAGTTTGAAATTACTGAGTGATTTGCACTTATTCAGTTCCAATCAAGAGACAACATTTTTCCCCCATATTTTGATTTTCTGAACACCAGGCTCCTGAAATGAAACAGAAAATAACTCCACCGAGTTCCCTAAATGATTTAAATACCTTTAAAAGACTATTTTGCTCATGGCAAGTATTTATTTCTCCACTGTTACTTTTTCATTCCCTACCATATTCCCCCCCACAAGACAGTCATTTAAATTTGGATTACCAACTTAGAATTGAGCAAAAACAATAAATTTCCAAAAATCAGAAAGTTGCTGTGAATTGCTTTCAATAAGAGAAGAAAAACAAATGAATTACAGCCAGCATTAGGCTCTGGAATTGAAATTACAAGCACTCTGAGGAGTAATTATAGTATGTAGTCCACAGGTCCTGCAGCTCAAGGCCATTAACATCGCAGGCCCTGCTGAATGATGAAAATGTTTCGAGGAGCTAATGTTTTCACAAAAAGATGAAGAAACCAAATCCCCCACGTATTCCCTTGACACATAAAAGGTTATACAAAACTCAATATTTATAGTGTAGGTCTTAAGAAAGCTTGAAGACATACAGATATATTTCACAGGTTCAAAGTGCTGGGAAATCTGGTATTAAAATGAATGGGCAGAGCAACGAAAAATTCCATTAAAAAAGACCTGATTTTAAATTCCATCACCAACAGAAAATGACTCTGGTATCCCTCACGTAATATTGCTCAGAATTCTTCATGGGCAGCTCAAGAATGCAGACACGGGGCAGGGAAGGCACACAGAGAGAAGTTGATTTCATCTGAATATACATGGATGGGGGTACGTCACAGATAATGTTCCCAGCAACTAAGATCTCTAAGCAGAGAACAGGAATTTTCATTGTAGCACATCCTAGAAAAGGCTCCCAACTGGAAGACAGCCATGAACACTTCCTCCCCACAGTTACCATTGTATAATCATGTGCTTCGGTGAATTTGCAAGAAAATCTGTGCCACATGTCTGTGTAATGTACCTTAAATACCAAGTCCCTAATACACATCTGTAACACTTGGCATTATTCAGTGTTCTATCATTCACAGGAATGATATGTGGGTATCTCAGGTCTGATGGCGGTGATGAGGACTGAATCGGAGACCACGGAGCCCCAGGTACGAAAGTCTTTTTGTATGAGCATTATGCCATTCCACTCGCCTTCCCCCTTCCACTTTTTAGTATGCTGTGTTTTTTTTTTTTAGAAAACTGAGCGATCTCCCTTTTCCTTAAAATAAAAATAATTTATTTGTAAATGTAAGTAAACTGAAAAAAATGTTAAGAAAGTTATAAACTACATCACAAATAAAATTAGTGGGAATTGACCTATTGTATTGTGGGAAATCGGGTACTAAAATGAATGGGCATGAATAAATCTGGTATTATAATAAATGTATTGACACATTTAGATTTCATTTTAAGACATTGACAAGCACCCCTGCAGTGTCCCTTGCAGATGGCAGAAGCCACCTCTTTACGGAGGGAGACAGTACGCAGACATTTCCCCCAGGGCAGGCAGGCAAAACCACGCACTGAGTACCACTGACCTACACCATTCTAGAGTTATCTCTCTCTCTCATTTTTATTTAATTTATTTATTTATTTATTTGATTGGCTAGAGACAGCCATAAATTATGAGATTAGCGGGAGAGAGAAAGAGGCACTTGTGGCACTGCTTCAGCACTTACAAAGACTTCCCCCCTGCAGGTGGGAACCAGGGGCTCAAACCACAGGTCTTTGCACACTGCAACCTGTGTGCTCAGCTCAGACAGATGTGCCATCACCCAGCACTCTGCAGGTGTATCTCTCTCTCCCGCTCCTCTCACAGTTTCCATCTCTGTCCAATAAATAAATATTTATTAAGAAAGATGACAAAGAGCTGATAAAATGAGTTAGAGCCTCCCCTCTGCAAACACGTCCTTTTACGGACAGAGAATATTCAATACTGTACACAAGAAATACTTCCTCCATCATCTATTCATTTGAATTTATTTTTAGTATTTTGAGCCTTAACCGAATTCTATTTCAGTGACTCCAACATAATGAAGTTGACGTTCTATCAGTTGTTAGCCAGGAAAACAGAACCATCTCCACCCAACTTTCTGACATTACACTCGCTTAGAGAGAAGCTCATCAGACGCCTGTCTCCTGCACGAAGCCTGCAGGCACCGTTTTTTCAATCTGGCTTGTCTGCTCCCAGAAGAAGGCAGCTTCATCTGCTCACTTGGAGAATTCACTGGCTTCTGTCTCCTCCAACTCACAGATAAGCCACTCCATAGAACCAATCCCTAGTGAACTCAGAAAGTAGAATTCTGGGCAAAAACAAAGAAACAAGTACAAAGCACTTTGTCTGAAAATGAGATTTCTTGTGTTTTCACTGTTCACCATGGTTGGCTGTGTACTGTGGTCAGTCTGACCGGTGAACTGAAGTTTGAATTTTATTAACTCCTGTTTTACTCACATTTAAATTTGATGTGTGTTACATTAAGGTGTGAATTCCCATTCTCACCAAACCAATCTCCTTGTTTTCAGACAGGGATTTTTAATATTTACCCCTCATCCCTCAGGAAAAGTTCTAAGAGAAAGAGACACATTTTAAATTGCATGATTCCACTTTTTCTCCTACTCCATCCGCTTGACTTAGAAGCAAACAAGATAACAAAAGATATGAGCAACACTCAACATCATTCAATGGGAAACTATCTCCAGGACACAAGTTAGCTGAGGACAACATAATCTGACTCATCTGAATTTACAGAGATCCAACATGTACATTCCCTCTAAATGGCTGCGATATTTAGATGACCTGAAAATTGCCAGAGGGAAATATTTGTGTGCCAACAGAGCTTTTCAAAGTAGGATGGGTTTGTAAGTACTGAAAGGGAGAGGAAAGTAGAGTGGGGTGAGTCCAATGAGCTGAGAAGCAAACACTGAGCAGAGATTACTATGAAAAGCAAAAAAAAAAAAAAAAAAAAAAGAAAGAAAAAGAAAAAGTGAGCAGAACCACAGAGCCAGTAGTGAGCAGTGCAGTGATGACACAGGCCACACTTCAGTGTGATTTAAGACAGCCTTCCCAGTCCTGATCAACAGAGAAAAATGGCTCCCACAGAAGCTGAGATAGATGGTACTGGGTGTTTTGCCTCACAGGATTAGAATGAAGACACGTTCTAAAGGGATTGTTTGAAATGTACATCTGAGAGCAGGGGGCCAAAAGAGGAGGTGAAAAGCAGAGCAGTTCGCCAAGCAGAACGCCTTCGGCAGCAATTCCTTTTTGTGGCAAGTTTCCTCATCTTAGAAACACACACTTGCCCACTGTACCATGAAGCATTCCCATCTCTCTCTCTCTTCCACATCACAATTTCTCCGGCTGGAAATGAACTTTTAATTATGTTCTTAATTAGCCATTTCTGTTCGAGGAGTGATCTGTCTGCTTGGAGTGGCAGCATGTGCCCATCCACCACCACCTCTGAGCACAGCTCATGAAGAAATGATGCTCCTGGGCCAGGCCGGCTGATGGGCCTTGTCACTTCACTGAATGGACACAGTGCTGGACCTCAGCTGATGAAAAGAGCAGTGTTCACGCTGGGCAAGACTGTCATGCCTGAAGGGTCAAAGGCTCCGGGTTCAGTCCCCAGCATGGCTGGCCGTAAGCTAAGCTAAGCAGGGCTCTGGTAAACAGAAGCATGAGGGGCTGGGCTGTGGCACATGTGGCTAAGCACACACATTATCATGGAGGACCAGGTTCGAGCCTCTGCTCTCCACCACCTGCCTGTGGAGGGGGGTGGGGGTGGGGGTGGGGGAGGCCTGAATGAGCAGTGAAACAGGTCTGCAGATGTGCAGTTGTCTCTCCTGTCTCTCCCTCTCTATCCTTCCCTCACCTCTCAGTTACTGTCTTTTTTTTTTTTTTTAAAGAATTTATTTATTCATGAGAGAGAGGAGGAGAGAAAGAATCAGACATCACTCTGGTACATGTGCTGTCAGGGACTGAACTCAGGACCTCATGGTTGAGAATCTGATGCTTTATCCACTGTGCCACCTCCCGGACCACACTCAATTTCTGTCTTATAAGATAAAAATAAAAAGAACAAAATACCAATAAATTGCTGGGAAATTGTGCAGATGCAGTCACATCTGCCATGTTGTTCCCTCAGGCTATTGCTAGTTCCCAGGAGAGTTGGGACATTCTCAGAGTGCCTGTTCTGCCATGTTGCCCTCAGGGCATTGTCTATATCTCCGCTAGTTACCATGAGAGTTGGGACGTTCTAGGAGTGCCTGTTCCGCCATGTTGTGCCCTCAGGGCATTGTCAATTCCCTGCTAGTTACTCCCCCTCCTTCCCATTCCCGCTAGAGTTATCCTACCCTGGAGTGCTATGGTTACTCCTCCCCCTTCTCATTCTCGCAGAGCTACTCCCATAAAAGCCCTTCTTCTTCCACGCCTCTCTCTCTCTTGCTGGCCCTTCACTTCGGTGATTAGACGCAGGAAAGGTTGCTGCGTGAGGCGGCCATTTTCGCTACCTCCACGTGGCCCAAACTGCTGCTCTCTCACCCAACTCTGAGGTGCCAGCGCAAATAAAGATTTGTGTTCCCTTTCTGCTCCAAACCTCCTTTTTCTGCATCTCGCTGCCACCGCAAGCAACAATAAATGTTCATAGTCACTTACGATCAGACAAATGCAGATCCCAACCAAGGTGAGCTATGGCCCCCTACCTGTGGGAATGGCCCATATGTGAAAGGCCAGCCTCAGGGAGAGCCGGTAAGCATGCTGAGAACTGCAACACTTTTGCAGGGCTGGTGGGGATACAGACCAGTCCAGCCCTTGTGGAAAATGCCACTGCAGCTTCTCAGAAGCTGTGTACCTACACCTGCCTATACGTCTCGCAGGGCTCCATACAACACACAGGAGAGGAGTCACCCAAGTGCTCGAGGGCAGAGGGGTGCATCAGGAAGCTGTGTTCCACATAGACAATGGAGCACTACTCAGCTGGGAGAAATGGTGACATCTTGCCACAGAGGTGGAACCAGAGGGAGTTAGGCCAAGGAGGAGGGGGGAATGAAAACCAGGAGAGTCACTTACCAGAGCGCTATCTAGAAGCAAAGCCAGGGGACACAGTCAAAGGGAAACAAACCTTTAGACTTGTTGGCAGAACTGAGGTCAGCCCAAAAGAGGGTATTCTGGAGGAGAGAGATTGTTGCTCTGAGGATGGGATTATTCTTATCAGCCGTAAGTGTGCCCCTAAAATATACAGTCTTGTACACAAATGCTGCCCCACTAAATTTGAATTGACATAAAAAATAAGACTTTTGAGGAGGAGAGAAACTTGTTTGACACTCTCATCTACTATCAGACCCAGAACTGTGAAGTTTCAGGCTCCACTGCGGGATTTTAACCATTGGGACAGTTACCAGATTTATACCTACAGGCAGAGGACTTCTGACAATATCCTCTCATCCCTCCCTGATTTTGTTTGCACCTCTTTGAAAAGTTCTGCCATCAACTTGGTTCCCTCACTCATCATTTAAAGCTTTAGCATATGTCCATATATCTGTACACACATAGGGCTATGCATACAAATTTTGGCCATAAATAAGGCTTTGAAGAAAAACAAAAAAAGGAGGGGGGGGAGAAGCACTCTAGAACAAGAACACTAAGTGAAATATGCAAATTTATTATAAATAAGAGAGAAAGAAGAAACTTTCATCACAAATTCCTCCAGTATTTACTCTGGGAGTGGGCAGAGTTTCCTGTGCAGTAGACAGGCTGGGGATCTGCAGATGAAACAATCACTTGTTCATCTAATGTTACCAGGGGAAATAGCATGCACAAAGAAAGATATAAGACACATACAGATCACAAACACAGGCAGAGCTAAAGCCTGCCATTAACATTAACGGGAAGAGATTTCTTGCAGCGCGAGGGGCAGTGACTGAAAGGATCCTGGGGGGGGGGGGTGTGTGTGTCTGCTGGTGGTGCTGGTAGTTCTCTGTTCACTCAGCTATGTGCCACTCATGGAAAGTCACCAAACACAATGTGTGCAAGTTCACAATGCCAATTATACGTCAGTAAACACACTGTGAAGCTTTGAAAAAGATTCAAAAGCAGAAGGAAATGCAGGGTTTTTATTTTTTTCCTCTTGGATATAGTACAGTTTCCCCTGTGTCCTACTGCCATTTCTTTCTGTCACTGCATATTTCCTGTCTGTGGGATCCACAATTTTCCTTCCCCAAAATGTGATAAGCACTAGCCCACTGCTGAACATGGTTTCCCAGGAATTAAAGTCACCTTCCCCACATGAATCAATCCTAAATGCATGCTCTCAGACTTACATTCTGATGCTTAATGCCATAAGTGAAAAAAAAAAGATATTAACCTAAAACATACATGGAAGATTCTTCTATTTTTCTATGGTTTTCTCCCAATGCATTACAAACATCATGTCATGACTGATTAGACAGCAATATTCTTTGTCAGTTATTTACAAAGTGACTAACTTCCTTTTCATAGGGAAAAGTGATTTTCAGCTTATATGTATCATTTATCTATGATGAAATTAGTAACTGGGAATCCAGAGGTAGCACAGCAGGTTAAGCACACGTGGTGCAAAGCACAAGGACCTGCGTAAGGATCCCTGTTTGAACCCCCAGCTCCCCACCTGCAGGGGACTCACTTCAAAGGCGGTGAAGCAGGTCTGCAGGTGTCTCTCTTTCTCCCCACCCCCCCCCCCCGTCTTCCCTCCTCTCTCCATTTCTCTTGGTCCTATCCAACAACAACAACAATAACTACAACAATAAAACAACAAGGGCAACAAAAGGAAATAAATACTAAAAAAAGAAATTGGTAACTATATTTGTGATAATGTCCAGTGGCACACACAGGCTTGGGTGCTACACTCTCTTTGGAATTATCCTGCAATATTGGTTGAAGATATGGAGTGTAAATGGCTTCCAGTCTACCACCTGTGGCTGAGCCACTCCTAATAAATTTCAGCCACACTCTTAAAGAATTTGGTAAACCTGGGAGTCAAGCAGTAGTTCAGTGGGTTAAGCACAGGTGGCACAAAGCCCAAGGACCAGAGTGAGAATATGGTAAACCAGAGACATGAGTGTAAGTGAGCAGAATAAGGTCAAAGAGATGACTACACAGCACAGAGACCAGAGGTGGAAATGACAGTCACCTGCTGGGATAGCCTGAGGCTGCTTCTTCCAGAGCAAGTGCTCTCTGGGTTGGAGAGAACTCAACTGGAGTAAACTTAGGCTGCTGCGTGGGAGAGGGATCAGGAACTCGTGCCGAGCTAGCGTCGCAGGAAAGAGACTCTGGGACTCTCTGAGCCGGAAGGCAATCCCCAGTGTGTTCAAACAGAAGAGCAGCTGTATATATGCCAGCCAAGTAGGGTGGAAACAGGATGTGACGTAGAGAGGGTGGAGCGAAAAGAGAGTATGAACCAGCGGGGATTAAACCAATGCCCTGCAGGCAGGGTGGTTCTAGTGGTTATGTAAATAGGCCACAGCGATTAAGCAGGGTAACTGGCATACTGCCCAACAGCGGGGTGCTAAATCATGTCCTTTAATTTTTCACATTGTAGGTAATGTTTGTCTGGGAAGAGAGAGCAGGACAGAGCAACTTTTCTAGTCTTTCCTGCAACAAGAAATGGCTGGTTCTCAATAGAATGTCTCCTGTGAGCTGCCCAAATTTTGCCTAGGCTGAGCCATGCTCCCCCAGAGCTCTGTTTTATAAGGAGAAGCCACTAATAAAAGTGGTCTTCATGCTGGGGTCGGGTTTTTGCACAGCCCTTGGAGGGCTGGAGGTGCAGGGCAGTGAGTGGGCTAGAGCTGCCGTGAGCCCTCAGGCGTCACTAACAGATCATTGCATCCACACCTCTCACAGCTCCTTGGGAGAACTCCAGCGCCAGTCAGCAGGCTCTGTGCAGGGTACCAGGAGAAACGGCAACTTACAGAAACTCAAGAGGGAAAGGGGGCTGCATTTCAGCAGAGCCGACGCAACAGACTGTCCGAGAGACTCTGTTTCTGTCTCCCAGGAACTTGAAGCCAAGAAAACATGTCTAAAACACATTTCACCTCCCTATCACCATGACATCTTGAAGAAATATTCCGCCAGGGGCAGAGGGTTCACCATGTACAGTTTGTTCCTTGTCACGCACACCACACTGCTTGGACAACCAGATCCACAGGGATCGCTCCAGTGTTGGAATCCCCCCCCCCCCCGCCCAACCACCACCTTCACTCTCTCTCTCTATCTCTTTCTCTCAGACTGACAAAAATCTGGATCCAAGAGTGATGAAATTCCACATCACACATGAGGGAGGCTCCTGTTCTACATCAAGCAAACAAGCAAATAAATCAATATTCACACTGAGCAAACCAATCAATGAGTGAAATCTTTGAGACATCAGAGGTCTTGGGTTTAATCCCAAGCACCACCACAGACCAGAGCTGAACAAGAATAAAAGAAAACAAAACCATGAGGCAGAGGGCACACATTCACAGAATGACAACAAACTCAGTGAGAACATAGACTCAGGTCACCTATCTTCAAGACAACCTATGTACAATTGGTGCTTCACAGAACAAAAAACACGCTGCTGGGAGTCGGGCGGTGGCGCAGCGGGTTAAGTGCACATGGCGCAAAGCACAAGGACCGGAATAAGGATCCCGGTTCGAGCCCCCGGCTCCCCACCTGCAGGGGAGTCGCTTCCCAGGCGGTGAAGCAGGTCTGCAGGTGTCTATCTTTCTCTCCCCCTCTCTGTCTTCCTCTCCTCTCTCCATTACTCTCTGTCCTATCCAACAACGACGACATGAATAGCAACAATAATAACTAAAACAACAATAAAAAGACAACAAGGGCAACAAAAGGGAAAATAAATAAATAAATAAAAACACGCTGCTCACCAAACGTGTCCAGGCCCCTCTGCCGGTCCTTGGCATTCTCTGGCTTGTGACACTCCTCTGTACCACTGCATGTCAGAAGTACTCCCAGAGGGTTTATACTTTGTATCTCAGTGTTTGTTCTCCTTTATCATATATACTACTGAGAAACACTGACTTGGTTTATTTCTTTGTTATTGGTTATATTGGACAGAAGGATAGACCTAATCCTTACAGTTGGATCTTGACTAGCAATAAAAATCCTTCCAGGAAGTCGGGCGGTAGCGCAGCGGG
This sequence comes from Erinaceus europaeus, assembly GCF_950295315.1. NCBI lineage: Eukaryota > Metazoa > Chordata > Mammalia > Eulipotyphla > Erinaceidae > Erinaceus > Erinaceus europaeus. The sequence goes on along the minus strand of NC_080170.1, from coordinate 2,150,650 downwards.
TTAAGCGCAGGTGGCACAAAGCGCAAGGACCGGCATAAGGATCCCGGTTCGAACCCCGGCTCCCCGCCTACAGGGGAGTCGCTTCACAGGCGGTGAAGCAGGTCTACAGGTGTCTGTCTTTCTCTCCCCCTCTCTGTCTTCCCCTCCTCTCTCCATTGCTCTCTGTCCTATCCAACAACGATGCCATCAATAATAACTACAACAATAAAACAGCAAGGACAACAAAAGGGAATAAATGAATAAATAAATATTAAAAAAATCCTTCCAATGAATTCTTAACTTAAACCCAATGACACCTCTGTGTTTACTTCTGATTTTGATTGGTTTTTATTTCTGATGATATGTACATGATCACTTAAGCACTATCATGTCTAAGATTATTATAATTAACAGATTAGATATTAACTAAATATAACACTGTATAATTGAAAAGATTATATAGGATATTTGGAAGATAATTATAACAGATTCTAAAGCATTGTCAACTTTTCATGTCATCTTTTCGTTCTTATTTGTAATATAGGCAAAGGATTTTTCATGCTTAGCATGGAGGGGATGATAATCATATGGTTGTCATACATTCAACTGACTAGTTACCTAGATGACTTTATTGATTAAAAAAATACTTTGACTTGATTTATTCCAGGTTTCAGCTGTGGTTGTATATGCATATCATTAAAATTACTTTATCAGAATTTTAGGGAGATAGCAATTAAAACGTATCTCTTCTGGTAAAGTTCTCCCCATTTATACTGATTATAATTTGTAGGAGCAAATTTCATTTTGAAAATCAAGGAAACTCACATGCCAGAGATGATTGTGAAAGCTGAGGTTCTAGCGTATTTTATCGTAACTGATGAGGTAGTTTGTCTCTTAAAATTCCAGGAGTTTGCGGCTCTGGAAATCAAAGGGTAAGTGACAAAGGGTTTCCTATTCATCAGACTCTCTTTTTCATCTAAAAGCAGTTGGGACCATTAATTGGGAGAATTGTGACTTGTCACTTATATATATGGCATGTAAAACTGTGCATGCAAGATGGTGATTGTTTATTTTACTTTCTAATAAGTCGAATCAGTCAGCAAAACATATCCCTGGCAATCACAGTGATTCCAACCCTTCTGTCCTTAGTCTGGATTCAGCTCTGCATCCCCCATGCTTGTCTGGGCCAGGTGGTGGATGGGTATGAACTTTACAGTGAACGAGGACCCTGCATCCTTGGCTGGTTCTTTTTGTTTCTTTTTTAATTTCCGTTTGTCTTTAAGTAGGATTTCAGTCCAGAAATTTGAATGTAAAAACTTTTTTAGCTTTTTTCCTATCATGCCACATATGCATCTGCAAGTAAATCTTTGTACTGGAAACTATAAACTTTACTCAAAGCTGGTCTGTCAGTGCCCACCAAAAACAAGGTATTTCTGCCTAAGTTCCCATTTATAAAAGCTTCCCTGCAGAGTCTGTAAGATCGTTAGTCAACAAGCCAAGGAATCGGCGAGTACAGTGCAGACACAGAAATGTGAAGACGCAGAGTCAGGCCCTTTACCTGGACTATCTCACTTAATCCTCACCATCCCAGGAGGAAGAAACTCCAGGGTGGTCGCAAGCTTGCAGGGAAAAAATAAAATATAACAAACAAATAGAAAAGCTCAAAGAATTTAAAGTCAAATCCAGACCCACACAGAACTTTCATTAGCAGAACATCCAATAAGGGGTCCCTTCCCCAGTACCCAGCCTGTTAGAGACAGGCTGAGTGTCACAGCAGTCCTCACAGTTGCCTTGTGACACAGAGCCTGACTCCTGTGCTAGGCAGTCACGTGACAGGACTGTCTCTGGCAAGTCAGTTCCTCTTGAGCTCAGCTGCTTTCTGGGAGGCTATCAGCAGGTGATAATTTTTCTTTTGATAATATCCGCACTAATCCTTCTAAGGCTGACAGTGGGATGTAACTCTTTGCCACTCAGTGCAAAGGTCCAAACCATGAGAGAAGATCTGGAGTCCATTTAAGCCTATGAATAATTTATTTTTTTAATTTTTTTTACTACAGTGAACAGTCAATTACCTAAAAACACCTCTAAGTATCCACCCGGAGTGTTAGTGAGTGACTGCCCCTATCAAACAGATACGGATAGAAACATTAATGGGAAAGGAACTCCATTCTACAATATTATGTACATTTTACTGGCTAAAATAAAACCCAGGCTGTGAGATAAGAGATGTTTCTTCTCTGTGCAGGAAGATGGAATTTCTAATCGTGAGACAGGACCCACACCAATTAGGAAGCAGAAAACAGCTCATGGCGGCTCTTCTCTGACTTGTCCAGGGTCTGTTAGCTATAGACATTTAAATCGTGGCCTTAAGGTTTTCTTGAAGTCATACATAAATATACTAAGTAAACATTTGTAGGTAATTTTTTAACCAGAGCCCATCTAACTGTGGTTTGTGTTAGTGTCAGGGATTGAACTTCTAGCGTGTCAGGCATGCCAGTCTGTTGGATTATCAATGGTACTGTCTCTCCTGCCCTGTAGAGTCCTCAAAGACATACATTTTAGGCTGGGAGTGTGGACTGACCTGTCAACATCCATGTTCAGCGGGGAAGCAATGACAGAAGCCAGAGTTTCCACCTTCTGCGTCCCACAATGATCCTGGGTCCATACTCCCAGAGGATAAAGAATAGGGAAGCTATCAGGGGAGGGGATGGGATATGGAGTTCTGGTGGGGGGAACTGTGTGGAGTTGTACCCCTCTTATCCTATAGTTTTGTCAGTGTTTCCTCTTTATAAATTAAAAAAAAAGTTTTAACCCCGTGAAAAAAAAAGACATGCATTTTATTTTCATTCAATAGATCAGTAAAAGTTCGTTTTAAAAAGAGGCTGCGGAGGGAGTCAGGCGGTGTCACAGCAGGGTAAGCGTAGGCAGCTCAAAGCACAAGGACCGCCAGTGTAAGGATCCAAGTTCGAGCCCCTGGCTCTCCACCTACAGGGGACTCTCTTCACAGGTGATGAAGCAGGTCTGCAGGTGTCTCTCTTTCTCTCCCCCTCTCTGTCTTCCCCTCCTCCCTCTATCTCTCTCTGTCCTATCCAACAACGACAACATCAAAAACTACAGCAATAACTACAACAACGGTAAAAAAAAAAAAAAAAAACAAGGGCAACAAAACAAAAAAAAATAAATATAATTAAAAAAAAAGCGGCTGTGGAAACCAAAACACAGAGTTAACTGACGTGCACACCAATTCTATAAAGATACTGATTGACAGAGAGGCTGGTGAAGCCGAAATGAAGAGGCATACATCCAAAGCAAACACATGCCATTTATAAGCAGATGCACAGGGTCTATACGGATCACAACAGACTGTGCTGAGAAGCCCAAGCTGAAGGCCCTGAGAACACAGCTCTGTAAACAGCCTGACGTGGAGCTGGGGCTACAGCGAGGCGATGGGAGATTCTCTGGGCATGGGGAGTGGGCGTGAGAAGGGTGGTCTCCAAAGCCTCTGCAGAGGTTAGCATCTGCCAAGACATGATCACAGCCGGGCAAGTTCCAGACGCCCAATGCACAGCAACTCTTGCTGTTTGTGGGGCCTTATCTTGTGCCCCCCATTCTGCCACCTGGATGGTGTTGCTTACACTGCCATCTTGCACCCGCCAGTAAAGTCCAGTGTAATGATGGGGGAGCCCTTGATTCTCCCCGCAGGTGCCAGTCAGATATTTTGATGTCCAGACGTCATGATTTATGCTTTTTACAAACATATTCATGTGATCAAAACTACACAATATGGGGGCCAGGCGGTAGTGCAGCAGGTTAAGTGCACGTGGTGCAAAGTGCAAGGATCCCAGATGAGCTCCCGGCTCCCCACCTGCAGGGGAGTCGCTTTGCAAGTGTTGAAGCAGGTCTGCAGGTGTCTGTCTTTCTCTCCCCCTTTCTGTCTTCCTCTCCTCTCTCCATTTCTCTCTGTCCTGTCCAACAACAACAGCAATGACTATAATAATAACAAGGGCAACAAAAATGGGAAGAAACTATATACCACACATAGATAAGACTTTTAAGTACAGATATGCACAAAGAATGTGGTGGTGGAAATTATAACATCCATCACTGTTGGTATGTTTCTAATTCTACTTCTAAAAACCTTTTCTGTTTCATTTGGTTTAAATCCCCCCTGCTTAACACTGCATTCTATTTACATAACACTGTATTCTATTTACATAACCACTATTAACAAGCACCACCCTCCCTCCAGGGCATTGGTGGTTCAGTGGTAGAATTCTTGCCTGCTCCGCCCCCTCTCCTTGTCATACCCTGATTGTCACCAGTCACTTTTCTCTCCACCCTCTCTGCGTTGCATCCTGTTCCCACCCTACTGGGCTAGTATATTTATAAGGACAAGATTGTAGTTTTTAGTTTAGCTTAGCTTGGTATAGATTGCGCTGCGTCCTGCATGAATAAAGAGATACTGCGTACAACCCAGCCATGAGTCCCGGGTCCTCTGTTACCCGCCTGTGAAGCCAGCCCGGCGAAAACAACACATCACTTATGTCATACTTTTATGTTTATGCTAAAATTAAGTTCACCAAATAAGTGTTTATTAGAGTTACCAGAAATCCACTAATTGTACTGCCTTTGGAGCATAGCAAATTGACCAGAGAGCAAATTGTTTCTTTTGCTGATTCCTTTCTTG